>NC_082640.1:88662927-88778432 GCF_028023285.1 Balaenoptera ricei | reverse complement strand
TCCATTCCCCCCACCTTTCCTTTTAGATAAGCATAGTTTTTTTTTAATAAGTGTGTGATTGACTTTCTCTGTGGATATATGTTCATTTGTGTCAGTTATTAGATAACGCCTATAAGTGATATCATAGGATATAGGACTTTTGCTTTCCGACTTAGCTCATGTTCTGTGATTATCTCCAAGATCATCTATGGTGCCTCAAAGAGCAGTGTTTCATTGTTTTCCATGGCTAGTATTCATTGTGTACATGGACCACTTCTTCTTTATCCTTTCCTCTGTTGATGGACATTTTGGTTGCTTCACTGTCTTGTCTATTGTGAATAAGGCTGCAGTGCAGCTTTTGCAGCCCAGGTCTTCTTCATTCTGGTCTTCTCAGGTGAGAGGCCCATTGGTGCGCCTGCTGGATTGAATGGTACCTCAATTTTTGCTTTTCAACGCAGCTCCTTTCTGTTCTCATTATTAGCGTTTAACCCTTTTACATCTCACCAGCAGCTAGAGGGGACACAGTTCTCTAAATCCTCTTCAGCATTTATTGTTTGTAGACTTTTTGCCAATGGTCAGTCGACAGCTGTGAGTTGAAATCTTTTTGTAGATTAGATTGCATGAGTCTAATACTTCCTGAGGCTGAGCTTTTATCCATTTTCCTTTCTTTAAAAAGAGAGTGAGTAAAACTTACCTCTTCATACTAACTTCGTGAACATGTTGCCTGTTTTGAACTTTTTTATCCATTCCCTACCTCAGCACAATTTTGAGGGCAGGTGTCCTTTACAGCCCTGAGTCCTTCTGAATGGTAAGTGACCATTAGCTGTGGGTTAAAAGCTGCTCTTGCGGGAATCGGCCACAAGGCGGCAGCATTTCTCCTTTACCAAATCTGGTTACTAGGGCAACAGAGCCTTACTGGAAGTGGTGTTCTAGGTTGTAAATTAGAATGGAATGTGCGAGGAAAAAGCCCTTTAAGTTTATGTCTCATTACGTCTTGTTGGTATTTTTAACTTAATTTTTAGTTTTTATCACAGCAAACTTGATTACAATGTTTTGTTTGTTCTAGGTGTGCAAGATGTGGTTCTTTCACACATATACATATATCTATTCTTCTTCGGATCTTTTTCCCATGTAGGTTATGACACAATGTTCAGTAGTCTTCTCTTGGTATTGCGTAGGTCTTTGGTGATTATATATTTCACAAGTGTTTGTATCTCTCTGTTAACCTCAATATGGTAATGTATCCAATCCACACACCTTTCCATTTGGTGAACCATAAGTTTTTAATGAATCTATGAAAGTGTTTCTCTATGGAAATATTTTTGTTTGTATCATTTTTTAGGTAACACCTATATGTGATATGATAGGATATGTGTTTTTCGCTTTCTCACTTACTCCAAGTTGCGTGATTACTTCTAGACTCATCTATGGTGCTGGAGATGGCATTGTTTCATTTTTTTCACTAGCTCCTATTCCATCTGTACAGGTAGCAGTTCTTCTTTGTCCACCCATCTGTCGGTGGACTTTTTGGTTACTTCCATATCTTGGCTATTGTAATACTATGCAATGCAGATTTGCGTGCCTGTGTCCTTCCAATTCTGTCTTCTTAGTTTATAGATCCAGGAATAGTTCTGCTGGATCATACGGTAGCTGAATGTTTATCTTTTAAAGGCACCTCTATTCTGTTCTCCTTAGTGGCTCTTTCCAGGTTACGTCCCACTTAAAGTGGAGGGTATGTATTTCTTCCCAGCACCTTCAGGATTTATTCTTTGTAGTTTTTGCTGATGGTTATTCTGAGTGGTGTGAGCTGATACCTCTTTGTGGTTGAATTTGCATGTGTCTCATACTGCGTTGACATTGAGCTTTAAGACATGTCCTTTTTATTTTTCCAGCTGTGATTAGAGCTTATTTCTTCAAAGTGTTTTCTTAAAGTATGTGTCACCATTTGAAATATTTTGGCCATTATCTCCCTCAGGACACTTTGAGGGCAGGTTTCATTTACAGCCTTGCAGTACTTGTTCATATGAAGTGACCATTAGCTCAGGCTTTAAACCTGCTTTTGCAGGTAACGGCCAGAGAGCAGCAGCCTTTCTACGTTCCCCTTGCTGGTACTAGGGAAACAGACCTACCGGCCAGTGGTGTTCTTCGTTTATAAATTAGAGTGCAATGTGCCCGGATAAACCCACAAATGTTGATGTCTCCTTGCTTTTGTTTGTTATTAATTGTAATTTTTATTTATTATTAGAGTAATATTCCATTGTGTACGTGGACCACTTCTTCTTGGTGCATTCCTCAGTTGATGGACATTTTCATTGCTTCCAAGTGCTGGCTAAGGTAAATCTTGCTGGCGTACAGGTTTGCCAGCCTGTGACTTTTTGATTCTCATTTTCTCAGGTGATAGGCCAAGCAGTGGTTGTGATTGATTGACTGGGAGCTCAATGTTTCCCTTTTCAAAGCACCTACACTGTGTTTTCATTAGTGGCTCTTTACATGCCCCCCCTTACAACCGAGGGTACGCATTTCTCCACACTCCCTTCACCGTTTATTTTTTGCAGCATTTTTCCTAATGGCCATTCTGACTGCTGTGAGCTGATCGGTTTTTGTAATATGGGTATGCATGTCATTAAAATTTTTAAAATTCATCATATTCCTACGCCTTTTTCTTTTCTCTTAAAAGAAAAAACCGTGAGTACGATATAGCTCTTGAAATTGTCTTCTTCGAAGGTTGCCCTCTTCTGAATTTTTTTGTCTATTTTTGACCCCAGAAATTTTCCGGAGGGCAGGTGCCATTTACAAAACTGCAAGTTGGTGAAAATTTAGTGACCTTTTGCAGTGGGTTCAAAGCTGCTGTTGTGGGAAACGTCCACAAGGAGGTAACATTTCTCCATTCCCCAATCTGGGTTCTAGGGCAGCAGAGCCTTTCTGGAAGTCATTGTCCTAGGTTGTAAATTAGAATGGAATTTGCCAGGAGAAATCCCCATAAGTTTATGTCTCATTACTTCTTCTTGGTTTTTAAAAGTTTTTTTTAATCTGGGTAAAGTTTAGAATATTGTTTGTCCTAGGTGTACACAATCTGGTTCATTTGTACATTATGTATGTCTATTAATGTACAGATCCTCTTCCCATGTAAAATATTACAGTGTTCCATCGACCTCCCTTGCTACATGTTCGGTCTCTTTGATACATGTATATAATATGTATTTGTATATGTATAGTAACACTAATCTTCATTTCTCAATTTCCCCCCTCCTTTCCTTTCAGATGAGCATAGTTTGTTTTCTAAGCCTGTGAGTGTCTTTCTCTTTGGAAATATGGTCATCTGTGTCAGTTATTAGATAATGCCATAATTGATAACATTGGCTATAGGTCTTTTGCTTTCCGACCTACTTCATGTTTTGTGAATATCTCCAGGCTCATCTATGGTGCCTCAAAGAGCAGTGCTTCAATGTTTTCCATGGCTAATATTCCATTGTGTACATGGACCACTTCCTCTTGGTGCATTCCTCTGTTGATGGACATTTTCGTTGCTTCCAAGTGTTGCCTATGGTAAATATTGCTGGAGTGCAGGATTGCCAGCCTGTGATTTTTGATTTTCCTTTTCTCAGGTGATAGACCCAGCAGTGGGTATGATTGATTGACTGGTATGGTAGCTCAACGTTTACCTTTTCAAGGCACCTCAATTGTGCTTTCATTAGTGGCTCTTACCACGTCCCCCTTAGCATCGAGGGTATGCATTTCTCCACAATCACGTCAGCATTTATTGTTTGCAGCATTTTTGTTGATGGCCATTCTGACTGGTGTGAGCTGATAGGTTTTTATAATTTGGGTTTACATGTCTGTAAAAATTCCTACAATTCATCATTTTTCCACGCCTTTTGCTTTTCTGTTAAAAGAAAAAAGAAAAAAAGTGTGAGTATAATATACCTCTTCAAATTTTCTTTTTGGAAAGTTACACTCTAGAATTTTTTGTTCGATTTTCGACCTCAGTATTTTTTGGAGGGCCGGTGTCATTTACAGACCTGCAATTGGTGAATAATTAGTGACCTTTTGCAGTGGGTTCAAAGCTGCTGTTGTGGGAAACGGCCACAAGGATGCAGCATTTCTCCATTCCCAAATCTGGGTACTAGGGCAGCAGAGCCGTTCTGGAAGTTGTTTGCCTTGGTTTTCAATTTGGATGGAATGTGCCAGGAAAACCCCCCATAAGTTTATGTCTCCTTATTCCTAGTTCGTTGTTTTAATTTTTTCAATTGGGGTAATGGTTAGAATGTTGCTTGTCCAAGGTGTACATACTCTGGTTCATCTACATATTCTATATACCTATTTATGTAGAGATCCTCTTCCCGTGTGAATTATTACAGAGTGTTCCGTAAACCTTCCTTGCTATATGGTCGGTCTTTTTGATATATGTATATAATATGTATTTGTATACATATGGTAACGCTCATCTTCATTTATCCATTCCCCCCACCTTTCCTTTTAGATAAGCATAGTTTTTTTTTAATAAGTGTGTGATTGACTTTCTCTGTGGATATATGTTCATTTGTGTCAGTTATTAGATAACGCCTATAAGTGATATCATAGGATATAGGACTTTTGCTTTCCGACTTAGCTCATGTTCTGTGATTATCTCCAAGATCATCTATGGTGCCTCAAAGAGCAGTGTTTCATTGTTTTCCATGGCTAGTATTCATTGTGTACATGGACCACTTCTTCTTTATCCTTTCCTCTGTTGATGGACATTTTGGTTGCTTCACTGTCTTGTCTATTGTGAATAAGGCTGCAGTGCAGCTTTTGCAGCCCAGGTCTTCTTCATTCTGGTCTTCTCAGGTGAGAGGCCCATTGGTGCGCCTGCTGGATTGAATGGTACCTCAATTTTTGCTTTTCAACGCAGCTCCTTTCTGTTCTCATTATTAGCGTTTAACCCTTTTACATCTCACCAGCAGCTAGAGGGGACACAGTTCTCTAAATCCTCTTCAGCATTTATTGTTTGTAGACTTTTTGCCAATGGTCAGTCGACAGCTGTGAGTTGAAATCTTTTTGTAGATTAGATTGCATGAGTCTAATACTTCCTGAGGCTGAGCTTTTATCCATTTTCCTTTCTTTAAAAAGAGAGTGAGTAAAACTTACCTCTTCATACTAACTTCGTGAACATGTTGCCTGTTTTGAACTTTTTTATCCATTCCCTACCTCAGCACAATTTTGAGGGCAGGTGTCCTTTACAGCCCTGAGTCCTTCTGAATGGTAAGTGACCATTAGCTGTGGGTTAAAAGCTGCTCTTGCGGGAATCGGCCACAAGGCGGCAGCATTTCTCCTTTACCAAATCTGGTTACTAGGGCAACAGAGCCTTACTGGAAGTGGTGTTCTAGGTTGTAAATTAGAATGGAATGTGCGAGGAAAAAGCCCTTTAAGTTTATGTCTCATTACGTCTTGTTGGTATTTTTAACTTAATTTTTAGTTTTTATCACAGCAAACTTGATTACAATGTTTTGTTTGTTCTAGGTGTGCAAGATGTGGTTCTTTCACACATATACATATATCTATTCTTCTTCGGATCTTTTTCCCATGTAGGTTATGACACAATGTTCAGTAGTCTTCTCTTGGTATTGCGTAGGTCTTTGGTGATTATATATTTCACAAGTGTTTGTATCTCTCTGTTAACCTCAATATGGTAATGTATCCAATCCACACACCTTTCCATTTGGTGAACCATAAGTTTTTAATGAATCTATGAAAGTGTTTCTCTATGGAAATATTTTTGTTTGTATCATTTTTTAGGTAACACCTATATGTGATATGATAGGATATGTGTTTTTCGCTTTCTCACTTACTCCAAGTTGCGTGATTACTTCTAGACTCATCTATGGTGCTGGAGATGGCATTGTTTCATTTTTTTCACTAGCTCCTATTCCATCTGTACAGGTAGCAGTTCTTCTTTGTCCACCCATCTGTCGGTGGACTTTTTGGTTACTTCCATATCTTGGCTATTGTAATACTATGCAATGCAGATTTGCGTGCCTGTGTCCTTCCAATTCTGTCTTCTTAGTTTATAGATCCAGGAATAGTTCTGCTGGATCATACGGTAGCTGAATGTTTATCTTTTAAAGGCACCTCTATTCTGTTCTCCTTAGTGGCTCTTTCCAGGTTACGTCCCACTTAAAGTGGAGGGTATGTATTTCTTCCCAGCACCTTCAGGATTTATTCTTTGTAGTTTTTGCTGATGGTTATTCTGAGTGGTGTGAGCTGATACCTCTTTGTGGTTGAATTTGCATGTGTCTCATACTGCGTTGACATTGAGCTTTAAGACATGTCCTTTTTATTTTTCCAGCTGTGATTAGAGCTTATTTCTTCAAAGTGTTTTCTTAAAGTATGTGTCACCATTTGAAATATTTTGGCCATTATCTCCCTCAGGACACTTTGAGGGCAGGTTTCATTTACAGCCTTGCAGTACTTGTTCATATGAAGTGACCATTAGCTCAGGCTTTAAACCTGCTTTTGCAGGTAACGGCCAGAGAGCAGCAGCCTTTCTACGTTCCCCTTGCTGGTACTAGGGAAACAGACCTACCGGCCAGTGGTGTTCTTCGTTTATAAATTAGAGTGCAATGTGCCCGGATAAACCCACAAATGTTGATGTCTCCTTGCTTTTGTTTGTTATTAATTGTAATTTTTATTTATTATTAGAGTAATATTCCATTGTGTACGTGGACCACTTCTTCTTGGTGCATTCCTCAGTTGATGGACATTTTCATTGCTTCCAAGTGCTGGCTAAGGTAAATCTTGCTGGCGTACAGGTTTGCCAGCCTGTGACTTTTTGATTCTCATTTTCTCAGGTGATAGGCCAAGCAGTGGTTGTGATTGATTGACTGGGAGCTCAATGTTTCCCTTTTCAAAGCACCTACACTGTGTTTTCATTAGTGGCTCTTTACATGCCCCCCCTTACAACCGAGGGTACGCATTTCTCCACACTCCCTTCACCGTTTATTTTTTGCAGCATTTTTCCTAATGGCCATTCTGACTGCTGTGAGCTGATCGGTTTTTGTAATATGGGTATGCATGTCATTAAAATTTTTAAAATTCATCATATTCCTACGCCTTTTTCTTTTCTCTTAAAAGAAAAAACCGTGAGTACGATATAGCTCTTGAAATTGTCTTCTTCGAAGGTTGCCCTCTTCTGAATTTTTTTGTCTATTTTTGACCCCAGAAATTTTCCGGAGGGCAGGTGCCATTTACAAAACTGCAAGTTGGTGAAAATTTAGTGACCTTTTGCAGTGGGTTCAAAGCTGCTGTTGTGGGAAACGTCCACAAGGAGGTAACATTTCTCCATTCCCCAATCTGGGTTCTAGGGCAGCAGAGCCTTTCTGGAAGTCATTGTCCTAGGTTGTAAATTAGAATGGAATTTGCCAGGAGAAATCCCCATAAGTTTATGTCTCATTACTTCTTCTTGGTTTTTAAAAGTTTTTTTTAATCTGGGTAAAGTTTAGAATATTGTTTGTCCTAGGTGTACACAATCTGGTTCATTTGTACATTATGTATGTCTATTAATGTACAGATCCTCTTCCCATGTAAAATATTACAGTGTTCCATCGACCTCCCTTGCTACATGTTCGGTCTCTTTGATACATGTATATAATATGTATTTGTATATGTATAGTAACACTAATCTTCATTTCTCAATTTCCCCCCTCCTTTCCTTTCAGATGAGCATAGTTTGTTTTCTAAGCCTGTGAGTGTCTTTCTCTTTGGAAATATGGTCATCTGTGTCAGTTATTAGATAATGCCATAATTGATAACATTGGCTATAGGTCTTTTGCTTTCCGACCTACTTCATGTTTTGTGAATATCTCCAGGCTCATCTATGGTGCCTCAAAGAGCAGTGCTTCAATGTTTTCCATGGCTAATATTCCATTGTGTACATGGACCACTTCCTCTTGGTGCATTCCTCTGTTGATGGACATTTTCGTTGCTTCCAAGTGTTGCCTATGGTAAATATTGCTGGAGTGCAGGATTGCCAGCCTGTGATTTTTGATTTTCCTTTTCTCAGGTGATAGACCCAGCAGTGGGTATGATTGATTGACTGGTATGGTAGCTCAACGTTTACCTTTTCAAGGCACCTCAATTGTGCTTTCATTAGTGGCTCTTACCACGTCCCCCTTAGCATCGAGGGTATGCATTTCTCCACAATCACGTCAGCATTTATTGTTTGCAGCATTTTTGTTGATGGCCATTCTGACTGGTGTGAGCTGATAGGTTTTTATAATTTGGGTTTACATGTCTGTAAAAATTCCTACAATTCATCATTTTTCCACGCCTTTTGCTTTTCTGTTAAAAGAAAAAAGAAAAAAAGTGTGAGTATAATATACCTCTTCAAATTTTCTTTTTGGAAAGTTGCACTCTAGAATTTTTTGTTCGATTTTCGACCTCAGTATTTTTTGGAGGGCCGGTGTCATTTACAGACCTGCAATTGGTGAATAATTAGTGACCTTTTGCAGTGGGTTCAAAGCTGCTGTTGTGGGAAACGGCCACAAGGATGCAGCATTTCTCCATTCCCAAATCTGGGTACTAGGGCAGCAGAGCCGTTCTGGAAGTTGTTTGCCTTGGTTTTCAATTTGGATGGAATGTGCCAGGAAAACCCCCCATAAGTTTATGTCTCCTTATTCCTAGTTCGTTGTTTTAATTTTTTCAATTGGGGTAATGGTTAGAATGTTGCTTGTCCAAGGTGTACATACTCTGGTTCATCTACATATTCTATATACCTATTTATGTAGAGATCCTCTTCCCGTGTGAATTATTACAGAGTGTTCCGTAAACCTTCCTTGCTATATGGTCGGTCTTTTTGATATATGTATATAATATGTATTTGTATACATATGGTAACGCTCATCTTCATTTATCCATTCCCCCCACCTTTCCTTTTAGATAAGCATAGTTTTTTTTTAATAAGTGTGTGATTGACTTTCTCTGTGGATATATGTTCATTTGTGTCAGTTATTAGATAACGCCTATAAGTGATATCATAGGATATAGGACTTTTGCTTTCCGACTTAGCTCATGTTCTGTGATTATCTCCAAGATCATCTATGGTGCCTCAAAGAGCAGTGTTTCATTGTTTTCCATGGCTAGTATTCATTGTGTACATGGACCACTTCTTCTTTATCCTTTCCTCTGTTGATGGACATTTTGGTTGCTTCACTGTCTTGTCTATTGTGAATAAGGCTGCAGTGCAGCTTTTGCAGCCCAGGTCTTCTTCATTCTGGTCTTCTCAGGTGAGAGGCCCATTGGTGCGCCTGCTGGATTGAATGGTACCTCAATTTTTGCTTTTCAACGCAGCTCCTTTCTGTTCTCATTATTAGCGTTTAACCCTTTTACATCTCACCAGCAGCTAGAGGGGACACAGTTCTCTAAATCCTCTTCAGCATTTATTGTTTGTAGACTTTTTGCCAATGGTCAGTCGACAGCTGTGAGTTGAAATCTTTTTGTAGATTAGATTGCATGAGTCTAATACTTCCTGAGGCTGAGCTTTTATCCATTTTCCTTTCTTTAAAAAGAGAGTGAGTAAAACTTACCTCTTCATACTAACTTCGTGAACATGTTGCCTGTTTTGAACTTTTTTATCCATTCCCTACCTCAGCACAATTTTGAGGGCAGGTGTCCTTTACAGCCCTGAGTCCTTCTGAATGGTAAGTGACCATTAGCTGTGGGTTAAAAGCTGCTCTTGCGGGAATCGGCCACAAGGCGGCAGCATTTCTCCTTTACCAAATCTGGTTACTAGGGCAACAGAGCCTTACTGGAAGTGGTGTTCTAGGTTGTAAATTAGAATGGAATGTGCGAGGAAAAAGCCCTTTAAGTTTATGTCTCATTACGTCTTGTTGGTATTTTTAACTTAATTTTTAGTTTTTATCACAGCAAACTTGATTACAATGTTTTGTTTGTTCTAGGTGTGCAAGATGTGGTTCTTTCACACATATACATATATCTATTCTTCTTCGGATCTTTTTCCCATGTAGGTTATGACACAATGTTCAGTAGTCTTCTCTTGGTATTGCGTAGGTCTTTGGTGATTATATATTTCACAAGTGTTTGTATCTCTCTGTTAACCTCAATATGGTAATGTATCCAATCCACACACCTTTCCATTTGGTGAACCATAAGTTTTTAATGAATCTATGAAAGTGTTTCTCTATGGAAATATTTTTGTTTGTATCATTTTTTAGGTAACACCTATATGTGATATGATAGGATATGTGTTTTTCGCTTTCTCACTTACTCCAAGTTGCGTGATTACTTCTAGACTCATCTATGGTGCTGGAGATGGCATTGTTTCATTTTTTTCACTAGCTCCTATTCCATCTGTACAGGTAGCAGTTCTTCTTTGTCCACCCATCTGTCGGTGGACTTTTTGGTTACTTCCATATCTTGGCTATTGTAATACTATGCAATGCAGATTTGCGTGCCTGTGTCCTTCCAATTCTGTCTTCTTAGTTTATAGATCCAGGAATAGTTCTGCTGGATCATACGGTAGCTGAATGTTTATCTTTTAAAGGCACCTCTATTCTGTTCTCCTTAGTGGCTCTTTCCAGGTTACGTCCCACTTAAAGTGGAGGGTATGTATTTCTTCCCAGCACCTTCAGGATTTATTCTTTGTAGTTTTTGCTGATGGTTATTCTGAGTGGTGTGAGCTGATACCTCTTTGTGGTTGAATTTGCATGTGTCTCATACTGCGTTGACATTGAGCTTTAAGACATGTCCTTTTTATTTTTCCAGCTGTGATTAGAGCTTATTTCTTCAAAGTGTTTTCTTAAAGTATGTGTCACCATTTGAAATATTTTGGCCATTATCTCCCTCAGGACACTTTGAGGGCAGGTTTCATTTACAGCCTTGCAGTACTTGTTCATATGAAGTGACCATTAGCTCAGGCTTTAAACCTGCTTTTGCAGGTAACGGCCAGAGAGCAGCAGCCTTTCTACGTTCCCCTTGCTGGTACTAGGGAAACAGACCTACCGGCCAGTGGTGTTCTTCGTTTATAAATTAGAGTGCAATGTGCCCGGATAAACCCACAAATGTTGATGTCTCCTTGCTTTTGTTTGTTATTAATTGTAATTTTTATTTATTATTAGAGTAATATTCCATTGTGTACGTGGACCACTTCTTCTTGGTGCATTCCTCAGTTGATGGACATTTTCATTGCTTCCAAGTGCTGGCTAAGGTAAATCTTGCTGGCGTACAGGTTTGCCAGCCTGTGACTTTTTGATTCTCATTTTCTCAGGTGATAGGCCAAGCAGTGGTTGTGATTGATTGACTGGGAGCTCAATGTTTCCCTTTTCAAAGCACCTACACTGTGTTTTCATTAGTGGCTCTTTACATGCCCCCCCTTACAACCGAGGGTACGCATTTCTCCACACTCCCTTCACCGTTTATTTTTTGCAGCATTTTTCCTAATGGCCATTCTGACTGCTGTGAGCTGATCGGTTTTTGTAATATGGGTATGCATGTCATTAAAATTTTTAAAATTCATCATATTCCTACGCCTTTTTCTTTTCTCTTAAAAGAAAAAACCGTGAGTACGATATAGCTCTTGAAATTGTCTTCTTCGAAGGTTGCCCTCTTCTGAATTTTTTTGTCTATTTTTGACCCCAGAAATTTTCCGGAGGGCAGGTGCCATTTACAAAACTGCAAGTTGGTGAAAATTTAGTGACCTTTTGCAGTGGGTTCAAAGCTGCTGTTGTGGGAAACGTCCACAAGGAGGTAACATTTCTCCATTCCCCAATCTGGGTTCTAGGGCAGCAGAGCCTTTCTGGAAGTCATTGTCCTAGGTTGTAAATTAGAATGGAATTTGCCAGGAGAAATCCCCATAAGTTTATGTCTCATTACTTCTTCTTGGTTTTTAAAAGTTTTTTTTAATCTGGGTAAAGTTTAGAATATTGTTTGTCCTAGGTGTACACAATCTGGTTCATTTGTACATTATGTATGTCTATTAATGTACAGATCCTCTTCCCATGTAAAATATTACAGTGTTCCATCGACCTCCCTTGCTACATGTTCGGTCTCTTTGATACATGTATATAATATGTATTTGTATATGTATAGTAACACTAATCTTCATTTCTCAATTTCCCCCCTCCTTTCCTTTCAGATGAGCATAGTTTGTTTTCTAAGCCTGTGAGTGTCTTTCTCTTTGGAAATATGGTCATCTGTGTCAGTTATTAGATAATGCCATAATTGATAACATTGGCTATAGGTCTTTTGCTTTCCGACCTACTTCATGTTTTGTGAATATCTCCAGGCTCATCTATGGTGCCTCAAAGAGCAGTGCTTCAATGTTTTCCATGGCTAATATTCCATTGTGTACATGGACCACTTCCTCTTGGTGCATTCCTCTGTTGATGGACATTTTCGTTGCTTCCAAGTGTTGCCTATGGTAAATATTGCTGGAGTGCAGGATTGCCAGCCTGTGATTTTTGATTTTCCTTTTCTCAGGTGATAGACCCAGCAGTGGGTATGATTGATTGACTGGTATGGTAGCTCAACGTTTACCTTTTCAAGGCACCTCAATTGTGCTTTCATTAGTGGCTCTTACCACGTCCCCCTTAGCATCGAGGGTATGCATTTCTCCACAATCACGTCAGCATTTATTGTTTGCAGCATTTTTGTTGATGGCCATTCTGACTGGTGTGAGCTGATAGGTTTTTATAATTTGGGTTTACATGTCTGTAAAAATTCCTACAATTCATCATTTTTCCACGCCTTTTGCTTTTCTGTTAAAAGAAAAAAGAAAAAAAGTGTGAGTATAATATACCTCTTCAAATTTTCTTTTTGGAAAGTTACACTCTAGAATTTTTTGTTCGATTTTCGACCTCAGTATTTTTTGGAGGGCCGGTGTCATTTACAGACCTGCAATTGGTGAATAATTAGTGACCTTTTGCAGTGGGTTCAAAGCTGCTGTTGTGGGAAACGGCCACAAGGATGCAGCATTTCTCCATTCCCAAATCTGGGTACTAGGGCAGCAGAGCCGTTCTGGAAGTTGTTTGCCTTGGTTTTCAATTTGGATGGAATGTGCCAGGAAAACCCCCCATAAGTTTATGTCTCCTTATTCCTAGTTCGTTGTTTTAATTTTTTCAATTGGGGTAATGGTTAGAATGTTGCTTGTCCAAGGTGTACACACTCTGGTTCATCTACATATTCTATATACCTATTTATGTAGAGATCCTCTTCCCGTGTGAATTATTACAGAGTGTTCCGTAAACCTTCCTTGCTATATGGTCGGTCTTTTTGATATATGTATATAATATGTATTTGTATACATATGGTAACGCTCATCTTCATTTATCCATTCCCCCCACCTTTCCTTTTAGATAAGCATAGTTTTTTTTTAATAAGTGTGTGATTGACTTTCTCTGTGGATATATGTTCATTTGTGTCAGTTATTAGATAACGCCTATAAGTGATATCATAGGATATAGGACTTTTGCTTTCCGACTTAGCTCATGTTCTGTGATTATCTCCAAGATCATCTATGGTGCCTCAAAGAGCAGTGTTTCATTGTTTTCCATGGCTAGTATTCATTGTGTACATGGACCACTTCTTCTTTATCCTTTCCTCTGTTGATGGACATTTTGGTTGCTTCACTGTCTTGTCTATTGTGAATAAGGCTGCAGTGCAGCTTTTGCAGCCCAGGTCTTCTTCATTCTGGTCTTCTCAGGTGAGAGGCCCATTGGTGCGCCTGCTGGATTGAATGGTACCTCAATTTTTGCTTTTCAACGCAGCTCCTTTCTGTTCTCATTATTAGCGTTTAACCCTTTTACATCTCACCAGCAGCTAGAGGGGACACAGTTCTCTAAATCCTCTTCAGCATTTATTGTTTGTAGACTTTTTGCCAATGGTCAGTCGACAGCTGTGAGTTGAAATCTTTTTGTAGATTAGATTGCATGAGTCTAATACTTCCTGAGGCTGAGCTTTTATCCATTTTCCTTTCTTTAAAAAGAGAGTGAGTAAAACTTACCTCTTCATACTAACTTCGTGAACATGTTGCCTGTTTTGAACTTTTTTATCCATTCCCTACCTCAGCACAATTTTGAGGGCAGGTGTCCTTTACAGCCCTGAGTCCTTCTGAATGGTAAGTGACCATTAGCTGTGGGTTAAAAGCTGCTCTTGCGGGAATCGGCCACAAGGCGGCAGCATTTCTCCTTTACCAAATCTGGTTACTAGGGCAACAGAGCCTTACTGGAAGTGGTGTTCTAGGTTGTAAATTAGAATGGAATGTGCGAGGAAAAAGCCCTTTAAGTTTATGTCTCATTACGTCTTGTTGGTATTTTTAACTTAATTTTTAGTTTTTATCACAGCAAACTTGATTACAATGTTTTGTTTGTTCTAGGTGTGCAAGATGTGGTTCTTTCACACATATACATATATCTATTCTTCTTCGGATCTTTTTCCCATGTAGGTTATGACACAATGTTCAGTAGTCTTCTCTTGGTATTGCGTAGGTCTTTGGTGATTATATATTTCACAAGTGTTTGTATCTCTCTGTTAACCTCAATATGGTAATGTATCCAATCCACACACCTTTCCATTTGGTGAACCATAAGTTTTTAATGAATCTATGAAAGTGTTTCTCTATGGAAATATTTTTGTTTGTATCATTTTTTAGGTAACACCTATATGTGATATGATAGGATATGTGTTTTTCGCTTTCTCACTTACTCCAAGTTGCGTGATTACTTCTAGACTCATCTATGGTGCTGGAGATGGCATTGTTTCATTTTTTTCACTAGCTCCTATTCCATCTGTACAGGTAGCAGTTCTTCTTTGTCCACCCATCTGTCGGTGGACTTTTTGGTTACTTCCATATCTTGGCTATTGTAATACTATGCAATGCAGATTTGCGTGCCTGTGTCCTTCCAATTCTGTCTTCTTAGTTTATAGATCCAGGAATAGTTCTGCTGGATCATACGGTAGCTGAATGTTTATCTTTTAAAGGCACCTCTATTCTGTTCTCCTTAGTGGCTCTTTCCAGGTTACGTCCCACTTAAAGTGGAGGGTATGTATTTCTTCCCAGCACCTTCAGGATTTATTCTTTGTAGTTTTTGCTGATGGTTATTCTGAGTGGTGTGAGCTGATACCTCTTTGTGGTTGAATTTGCATGTGTCTCATACTGCGTTGACATTGAGCTTTAAGACATGTCCTTTTTATTTTTCCAGCTGTGATTACAGCTTATTTCTTCAAAGTGTTTTCTTAAAGTATGTGTCACCATTTGAAATATTTTGGCCATTATCTCCCTCAGGACACTTTGAGGGCAGGTTTCATTTACAGCCTTGCAGTACTTGTTCATATGAAGTGACCATTAGCTCAGGCTTTAAACCTGCTTTTGCAGGTAACGGCCAGAGAGCAGCAGCCTTTCTACGTTCCCCTTGCTGGTACTAGGGAAACAGACCTACCGGCCAGTGGTGTTCTTCGTTTATAAATTAGAGTGCAATGTGCCCGGATAAACCCACAAATGTTGATGTCTCCTTGCTTTTGTTTGTTATTAATTGTAATTTTTATTTATTATTAGAGTAATATTCCATTGTGTACGTGGACCACTTCTTCTTGGTGCATTCCTCAGTTGATGGACATTTTCATTGCTTCCAAGTGCTGGCTAAGGTAAATCTTGCTGGCGTACAGGTTTGCCAGCCTGTGACTTTTTGATTCTCATTTTCTCAGGTGATAGGCCAAGCAGTGGTTGTGATTGATTGACTGGGAGCTCAATGTTTCCCTTTTCAAAGCACCTACACTGTGTTTTCATTAGTGGCTCTTTACATGCCCCCCCTTACAACCGAGGGTACGCATTTCTCCACACTCCCTTCACCGTTTATTTTTTGCAGCATTTTTCCTAATGGCCATTCTGACTGCTGTGAGCTGATCGGTTTTTGTAATATGGGTATGCATGTCATTAAAATTTTTAAAATTCATCATATTCCTACGCCTTTTTCTTTTCTCTTAAAAGAAAAAACCGTGAGTACGATATAGCTCTTGAAATTGTCTTCTTCGAAGGTTGCCCTCTTCTGAATTTTTTTGTCTATTTTTGACCCCAGAAATTTTCCGGAGGGCAGGTGCCATTTACAAAACTGCAAGTTGGTGAAAATTTAGTGACCTTTTGCAGTGGGTTCAAAGCTGCTGTTGTGGGAAACGTCCACAAGGAGGTAACATTTCTCCATTCCCCAATCTGGGTTCTAGGGCAGCAGAGCCTTTCTGGAAGTCATTGTCCTAGGTTGTAAATTAGAATGGAATTTGCCAGGAGAAATCCCCATAAGTTTATGTCTCATTACTTCTTCTTGGTTTTTAAAAGTTTTTTTTAATCTGGGTAAAGTTTAGAATATTGTTTGTCCTAGGTGTACACAATCTGGTTCATTTGTACATTATGTATGTCTATTAATGTACAGATCCTCTTCCCATGTAAAATATTACAGTGTTCCATCGACCTCCCTTGCTACATGTTCGGTCTCTTTGATACATGTATATAATATGTATTTGTATATGTATAGTAACACTAATCTTCATTTCTCAATTTCCCCCCTCCTTTCCTTTCAGATGAGCATAGTTTGTTTTCTAAGCCTGTGAGTGTCTTTCTCTTTGGAAATATGGTCATCTGTGTCAGTTATTAGATAATGCCATAATTGATAACATTGGCTATAGGTCTTTTGCTTTCCGACCTACTTCATGTTTTGTGAATATCTCCAGGCTCATCTATGGTGCCTCAAAGAGCAGTGCTTCAATGTTTTCCATGGCTAATATTCCATTGTGTACATGGACCACTTCCTCTTGGTGCATTCCTCTGTTGATGGACATTTTCGTTGCTTCCAAGTGTTGCCTATGGTAAATATTGCTGGAGTGCAGGATTGCCAGCCTGTGATTTTTGATTTTCCTTTTCTCAGGTGATAGACCCAGCAGTGGGTATGATTGATTGACTGGTATGGTAGCTCAACGTTTACCTTTTCAAGGCACCTCAATTGTGCTTTCATTAGTGGCTCTTACCACGTCCCCCTTAGCATCGAGGGTATGCATTTCTCCACAATCACGTCAGCATTTATTGTTTGCAGCATTTTTGTTGATGGCCATTCTGACTGGTGTGAGCTGATAGGTTTTTATAATTTGGGTTTACATGTCTGTAAAAATTCCTACAATTCATCATTTTTCCACGCCTTTTGCTTTTCTGTTAAAAGAAAAAAGAAAAAAAGTGTGAGTATAATATACCTCTTCAAATTTTCTTTTTGGAAAGTTGCACTCTAGAATTTTTTGTTCGATTTTCGACCTCAGTATTTTTTGGAGGGCCGGTGTCATTTACAGACCTGCAATTGGTGAATAATTAGTGACCTTTTGCAGTGGGTTCAAAGCTGCTGTTGTGGGAAACGGCCACAAGGATGCAGCATTTCTCCATTCCCAAATCTGGGTACTAGGGCAGCAGAGCCGTTCTGGAAGTTGTTTGCCTTGGTTTTCAATTTGGATGGAATGTGCCAGGAAAACCCCCCATAAGTTTATGTCTCCTTATTCCTAGTTCGTTGTTTTAATTTTTTCAATTGGGGTAATGGTTAGAATGTTGCTTGTCCAAGGTGTACACACTCTGGTTCATCTACATATTCTATATACCTATTTATGTAGAGATCCTCTTCCCGTGTGAATTATTACAGAGTGTTCCGTAAACCTTCCTTGCTATATGGTCGGTCTTTTTGATATATGTATATAATATGTATTTGTATACATATGGTAACGCTCATCTTCATTTATCCATTCCCCCCACCTTTCCTTTTAGATAAGCATAGTTTTTTTTTAATAAGTGTGTGATTGACTTTCTCTGTGGATATATGTTCATTTGTGTCAGTTATTAGATAACGCCTATAAGTGATATCATAGGATATAGGACTTTTGCTTTCCGACTTAGCTCATGTTCTGTGATTATCTCCAAGATCATCTATGGTGCCTCAAAGAGCAGTGTTTCATTGTTTTCCATGGCTAGTATTCATTGTGTACATGGACCACTTCTTCTTTATCCTTTCCTCTGTTGATGGACATTTTGGTTGCTTCACTGTCTTGTCTATTGTGAATAAGGCTGCAGTGCAGCTTTTGCAGCCCAGGTCTTCTTCATTCTGGTCTTCTCAGGTGAGAGGCCCATTGGTGCGCCTGCTGGATTGAATGGTACCTCAATTTTTGCTTTTCAACGCAGCTCCTTTCTGTTCTCATTATTAGCGTTTAACCCTTTTACATCTCACCAGCAGCTAGAGGGGACACAGTTCTCTAAATCCTCTTCAGCATTTATTGTTTGTAGACTTTTTGCCAATGGTCAGTCGACAGCTGTGAGTTGAAATCTTTTTGTAGATTAGATTGCATGAGTCTAATACTTCCTGAGGCTGAGCTTTTATCCATTTTCCTTTCTTTAAAAAGAGAGTGAGTAAAACTTACCTCTTCATACTAACTTCGTGAACATGTTGCCTGTTTTGAACTTTTTTATCCATTCCCTACCTCAGCACAATTTTGAGGGCAGGTGTCCTTTACAGCCCTGAGTCCTTCTGAATGGTAAGTGACCATTAGCTGTGGGTTAAAAGCTGCTCTTGCGGGAATCGGCCACAAGGCGGCAGCATTTCTCCTTTACCAAATCTGGTTACTAGGGCAACAGAGCCTTACTGGAAGTGGTGTTCTAGGTTGTAAATTAGAATGGAATGTGCGAGGAAAAAGCCCTTTAAGTTTATGTCTCATTACGTCTTGTTGGTATTTTTAACTTAATTTTTAGTTTTTATCACAGCAAACTTGATTACAATGTTTTGTTTGTTCTAGGTGTGCAAGATGTGGTTCTTTCACACATATACATATATCTATTCTTCTTCGGATCTTTTTCCCATGTAGGTTATGACACAATGTTCAGTAGTCTTCTCTTGGTATTGCGTAGGTCTTTGGTGATTATATATTTCACAAGTGTTTGTATCTCTCTGTTAACCTCAATATGGTAATGTATCCAATCCACACACCTTTCCATTTGGTGAACCATAAGTTTTTAATGAATCTATGAAAGTGTTTCTCTATGGAAATATTTTTGTTTGTATCATTTTTTAGGTAACACCTATATGTGATATGATAGGATATGTGTTTTTCGCTTTCTCACTTACTCCAAGTTGCGTGATTACTTCTAGACTCATCTATGGTGCTGGAGATGGCATTGTTTCATTTTTTTCACTAGCTCCTATTCCATCTGTACAGGTAGCAGTTCTTCTTTGTCCACCCATCTGTCGGTGGACTTTTTGGTTACTTCCATATCTTGGCTATTGTAATACTATGCAATGCAGATTTGCGTGCCTGTGTCCTTCCAATTCTGTCTTCTTAGTTTATAGATCCAGGAATAGTTCTGCTGGATCATACGGTAGCTGAATGTTTATCTTTTAAAGGCACCTCTATTCTGTTCTCCTTAGTGGCTCTTTCCAGGTTACGTCCCACTTAAAGTGGAGGGTATGTATTTCTTCCCAGCACCTTCAGGATTTATTCTTTGTAGTTTTTGCTGATGGTTATTCTGAGTGGTGTGAGCTGATACCTCTTTGTGGTTGAATTTGCATGTGTCTCATACTGCGTTGACATTGAGCTTTAAGACATGTCCTTTTTATTTTTCCAGCTGTGATTACAGCTTATTTCTTCAAAGTGTTTTCTTAAAGTATGTGTCACCATTTGAAATATTTTGGCCATTATCTCCCTCAGGACACTTTGAGGGCAGGTTTCATTTACAGCCTTGCAGTACTTGTTCATATGAAGTGACCATTAGCTCAGGCTTTAAACCTGCTTTTGCAGGTAACGGCCAGAGAGCAGCAGCCTTTCTACGTTCCCCTTGCTGGTACTAGGGAAACAGACCTACCGGCCAGTGGTGTTCTTCGTTTATAAATTAGAGTGCAATGTGCCCGGATAAACCCACAAATGTTGATGTCTCCTTGCTTTTGTTTGTTATTAATTGTAATTTTTATTTATTATTAGAGTAATATTCCATTGTGTACGTGGACCACTTCTTCTTGGTGCATTCCTCAGTTGATGGACATTTTCATTGCTTCCAAGTGCTGGCTAAGGTAAATCTTGCTGGCGTACAGGTTTGCCAGCCTGTGACTTTTTGATTCTCATTTTCTCAGGTGATAGGCCAAGCAGTGGTTGTGATTGATTGACTGGGAGCTCAATGTTTCCCTTTTCAAAGCACCTACACTGTGTTTTCATTAGTGGCTCTTTACATGCCCCCCCTTACAACCGAGGGTACGCATTTCTCCACACTCCCTTCACCGTTTATTTTTTGCAGCATTTTTCCTAATGGCCATTCTGACTGCTGTGAGCTGATCGGTTTTTGTAATATGGGTATGCATGTCATTAAAATTTTTAAAATTCATCATATTCCTACGCCTTTTTCTTTTCTCTTAAAAGAAAAAACCGTGAGTACGATATAGCTCTTGAAATTGTCTTCTTCGAAGGTTGCCCTCTTCTGAATTTTTTTGTCTATTTTTGACCCCAGAAATTTTCCGGAGGGCAGGTGCCATTTACAAAACTGCAAGTTGGTGAAAATTTAGTGACCTTTTGCAGTGGGTTCAAAGCTGCTGTTGTGGGAAACGTCCACAAGGAGGTAACATTTCTCCATTCCCCAATCTGGGTTCTAGGGCAGCAGAGCCTTTCTGGAAGTCATTGTCCTAGGTTGTAAATTAGAATGGAATTTGCCAGGAGAAATCCCCATAAGTTTATGTCTCATTACTTCTTCTTGGTTTTTAAAAGTTTTTTTTAATCTGGGTAAAGTTTAGAATATTGTTTGTCCTAGGTGTACACAATCTGGTTCATTTGTACATTATGTATGTCTATTAATGTACAGATCCTCTTCCCATGTAAAATATTACAGTGTTCCATCGACCTCCCTTGCTACATGTTCGGTCTCTTTGATACATGTATATAATATGTATTTGTATATGTATAGTAACACTAATCTTCATTTCTCAATTTCCCCCCTCCTTTCCTTTCAGATGAGCATAGTTTGTTTTCTAAGCCTGTGAGTGTCTTTCTCTTTGGAAATATGGTCATCTGTGTCAGTTATTAGATAATGCCATAATTGATAACATTGGCTATAGGTCTTTTGCTTTCCGACCTACTTCATGTTTTGTGAATATCTCCAGGCTCATCTATGGTGCCTCAAAGAGCAGTGCTTCAATGTTTTCCATGGCTAATATTCCATTGTGTACATGGACCACTTCCTCTTGGTGCATTCCTCTGTTGATGGACATTTTCGTTGCTTCCAAGTGTTGCCTATGGTAAATATTGCTGGAGTGCAGGATTGCCAGCCTGTGATTTTTGATTTTCCTTTTCTCAGGTGATAGACCCAGCAGTGGGTATGATTGATTGACTGGTATGGTAGCTCAACGTTTACCTTTTCAAGGCACCTCAATTGTGCTTTCATTAGTGGCTCTTACCACGTCCCCCTTAGCATCGAGGGTATGCATTTCTCCACAATCACGTCAGCATTTATTGTTTGCAGCATTTTTGTTGATGGCCATTCTGACTGGTGTGAGCTGATAGGTTTTTATAATTTGGGTTTACATGTCTGTAAAAATTCCTACAATTCATCATTTTTCCACGCCTTTTGCTTTTCTGTTAAAAGAAAAAAGAAAAAAAGTGTGAGTATAATATACCTCTTCAAATTTTCTTTTTGGAAAGTTGCACTCTAGAATTTTTTGTTCGATTTTCGACCTCAGTATTTTTTGGAGGGCCGGTGTCATTTACAGACCTGCAATTGGTGAATAATTAGTGACCTTTTGCAGTGGGTTCAAAGCTGCTGTTGTGGGAAACGGCCACAAGGATGCAGCATTTCTCCATTCCCAAATCTGGGTACTAGGGCAGCAGAGCCGTTCTGGAAGTTGTTTGCCTTGGTTTTCAATTTGGATGGAATGTGCCAGGAAAACCCCCCATAAGTTTATGTCTCCTTATTCCTAGTTCGTTGTTTTAATTTTTTCAATTGGGGTAATGGTTAGAATGTTGCTTGTCCAAGGTGTACACACTCTGGTTCATCTACATATTCTATATACCTATTTATGTAGAGATCCTCTTCCCGTGTGAATTATTACAGAGTGTTCCGTAAACCTTCCTTGCTATATGGTCGGTCTTTTTGATATATGTATATAATATGTATTTGTATACATATGGTAACGCTCATCTTCATTTATCCATTCCCCCCACCTTTCCTTTTAGATAAGCATAGTTTTTTTTTAATAAGTGTGTGATTGACTTTCTCTGTGGATATATGTTCATTTGTGTCAGTTATTAGATAACGCCTATAAGTGATATCATAGGATATAGGACTTTTGCTTTCCGACTTAGCTCATGTTCTGTGATTATCTCCAAGATCATCTATGGTGCCTCAAAGAGCAGTGTTTCATTGTTTTCCATGGCTAGTATTCATTGTGTACATGGACCACTTCTTCTTTATCCTTTCCTCTGTTGATGGACATTTTGGTTGCTTCACTGTCTTGTCTATTGTGAATAAGGCTGCAGTGCAGCTTTTGCAGCCCAGGTCTTCTTCATTCTGGTCTTCTCAGGTGAGAGGCCCATTGGTGCGCCTGCTGGATTGAATGGTACCTCAATTTTTGCTTTTCAACGCAGCTCCTTTCTGTTCTCATTATTAGCGTTTAACCCTTTTACATCTCACCAGCAGCTAGAGGGGACACAGTTCTCTAAATCCTCTTCAGCATTTATTGTTTGTAGACTTTTTGCCAATGGTCAGTCGACAGCTGTGAGTTGAAATCTTTTTGTAGATTAGATTGCATGAGTCTAATACTTCCTGAGGCTGAGCTTTTATCCATTTTCCTTTCTTTAAAAAGAGAGTGAGTAAAACTTACCTCTTCATACTAACTTCGTGAACATGTTGCCTGTTTTGAACTTTTTTATCCATTCCCTACCTCAGCACAATTTTGAGGGCAGGTGTCCTTTACAGCCCTGAGTCCTTCTGAATGGTAAGTGACCATTAGCTGTGGGTTAAAAGCTGCTCTTGCGGGAATCGGCCACAAGGCGGCAGCATTTCTCCTTTACCAAATCTGGTTACTAGGGCAACAGAGCCTTACTGGAAGTGGTGTTCTAGGTTGTAAATTAGAATGGAATGTGCGAGGAAAAAGCCCTTTAAGTTTATGTCTCATTACGTCTTGTTGGTATTTTTAACTTAATTTTTAGTTTTTATCACAGCAAACTTGATTACAATGTTTTGTTTGTTCTAGGTGTGCAAGATGTGGTTCTTTCACACATATACATATATCTATTCTTCTTCGGATCTTTTTCCCATGTAGGTTATGACACAATGTTCAGTAGTCTTCTCTTGGTATTGCGTAGGTCTTTGGTGATTATATATTTCACAAGTGTTTGTATCTCTCTGTTAACCTCAATATGGTAATGTATCCAATCCACACACCTTTCCATTTGGTGAACCATAAGTTTTTAATGAATCTATGAAAGTGTTTCTCTATGGAAATATTTTTGTTTGTATCATTTTTTAGGTAACACCTATATGTGATATGATAGGATATGTGTTTTTCGCTTTCTCACTTACTCCAAGTTGCGTGATTACTTCTAGACTCATCTATGGTGCTGGAGATGGCATTGTTTCATTTTTTTCACTAGCTCCTATTCCATCTGTACAGGTAGCAGTTCTTCTTTGTCCACCCATCTGTCGGTGGACTTTTTGGTTACTTCCATATCTTGGCTATTGTAATACTATGCAATGCAGATTTGCGTGCCTGTGTCCTTCCAATTCTGTCTTCTTAGTTTATAGATCCAGGAATAGTTCTGCTGGATCATACGGTAGCTGAATGTTTATCTTTTAAAGGCACCTCTATTCTGTTCTCCTTAGTGGCTCTTTCCAGGTTACGTCCCACTTAAAGTGGAGGGTATGTATTTCTTCCCAGCACCTTCAGGATTTATTCTTTGTAGTTTTTGCTGATGGTTATTCTGAGTGGTGTGAGCTGATACCTCTTTGTGGTTGAATTTGCATGTGTCTCATACTGCGTTGACATTGAGCTTTAAGACATGTCCTTTTTATTTTTCCAGCTGTGATTAGAGCTTATTTCTTCAAAGTGTTTTCTTAAAGTATGTGTCACCATTTGAAATATTTTGGCCATTATCTCCCTCAGGACACTTTGAGGGCAGGTTTCATTTACAGCCTTGCAGTACTTGTTCATATGAAGTGACCATTAGCTCAGGCTTTAAACCTGCTTTTGCAGGTAACGGCCAGAGAGCAGCAGCCTTTCTACGTTCCCCTTGCTGGTACTAGGGAAACAGACCTACCGGCCAGTGGTGTTCTTCGTTTATAAATTAGAGTGCAATGTGCCCGGATAAACCCACAAATGTTGATGTCTCCTTGCTTTTGTTTGTTATTAATTGTAATTTTTATTTATTATTAGAGTAATATTCCATTGTGTACGTGGACCACTTCTTCTTGGTGCATTCCTCAGTTGATGGACATTTTCATTGCTTCCAAGTGCTGGCTAAGGTAAATCTTGCTGGCGTACAGGTTTGCCAGCCTGTGACTTTTTGATTCTCATTTTCTCAGGTGATAGGCCAAGCAGTGGTTGTGATTGATTGACTGGGAGCTCAATGTTTCCCTTTTCAAAGCACCTACACTGTGTTTTCATTAGTGGCTCTTTACATGCCCCCCCTTACAACCGAGGGTACGCATTTCTCCACACTCCCTTCACCGTTTATTTTTTGCAGCATTTTTCCTAATGGCCATTCTGACTGCTGTGAGCTGATCGGTTTTTGTAATATGGGTATGCATGTCATTAAAATTTTTAAAATTCATCATATTCCTACGCCTTTTTCTTTTCTCTTAAAAGAAAAAACCGTGAGTACGATATAGCTCTTGAAATTGTCTTCTTCGAAGGTTGCCCTCTTCTGAATTTTTTTGTCTATTTTTGACCCCAGAAATTTTCCGGAGGGCAGGTGCCATTTACAAAACTGCAAGTTGGTGAAAATTTAGTGACCTTTTGCAGTGGGTTCAAAGCTGCTGTTGTGGGAAACGTCCACAAGGAGGTAACATTTCTCCATTCCCCAATCTGGGTTCTAGGGCAGCAGAGCCTTTCTGGAAGTCATTGTCCTAGGTTGTAAATTAGAATGGAATTTGCCAGGAGAAATCCCCATAAGTTTATGTCTCATTACTTCTTCTTGGTTTTTAAAAGTTTTTTTTAATCTGGGTAAAGTTTAGAATATTGTTTGTCCTAGGTGTACACAATCTGGTTCATTTGTACATTATGTATGTCTATTAATGTACAGATCCTCTTCCCATGTAAAATATTACAGTGTTCCATCGACCTCCCTTGCTACATGTTCGGTCTCTTTGATACATGTATATAATATGTATTTGTATATGTATAGTAACACTAATCTTCATTTCTCAATTTCCCCCCTCCTTTCCTTTCAGATGAGCATAGTTTGTTTTCTAAGCCTGTGAGTGTCTTTCTCTTTGGAAATATGGTCATCTGTGTCAGTTATTAGATAATGCCATAATTGATAACATTGGCTATAGGTCTTTTGCTTTCCGACCTACTTCATGTTTTGTGAATATCTCCAGGCTCATCTATGGTGCCTCAAAGAGCAGTGCTTCAATGTTTTCCATGGCTAATATTCCATTGTGTACATGGACCACTTCCTCTTGGTGCATTCCTCTGTTGATGGACATTTTCGTTGCTTCCAAGTGTTGCCTATGGTAAATATTGCTGGAGTGCAGGATTGCCAGCCTGTGATTTTTGATTTTCCTTTTCTCAGGTGATAGACCCAGCAGTGGGTATGATTGATTGACTGGTATGGTAGCTCAACGTTTACCTTTTCAAGGCACCTCAATTGTGCTTTCATTAGTGGCTCTTACCACGTCCCCCTTAGCATCGAGGGTATGCATTTCTCCACAATCACGTCAGCATTTATTGTTTGCAGCATTTTTGTTGATGGCCATTCTGACTGGTGTGAGCTGATAGGTTTTTATAATTTGGGTTTACATGTCTGTAAAAATTCCTACAATTCATCATTTTTCCACGCCTTTTGCTTTTCTGTTAAAAGAAAAAAGAAAAAAAGTGTGAGTATAATATACCTCTTCAAATTTTCTTTTTGGAAAGTTGCACTCTAGAATTTTTTGTTCGATTTTCGACCTCAGTATTTTTTGGAGGGCCGGTGTCATTTACAGACCTGCAATTGGTGAATAATTAGTGACCTTTTGCAGTGGGTTCAAAGCTGCTGTTGTGGGAAACGGCCACAAGGATGCAGCATTTCTCCATTCCCAAATCTGGGTACTAGGGCAGCAGAGCCGTTCTGGAAGTTGTTTGCCTTGGTTTTCAATTTGGATGGAATGTGCCAGGAAAACCCCCCATAAGTTTATGTCTCCTTATTCCTAGTTCGTTGTTTTAATTTTTTCAATTGGGGTAATGGTTAGAATGTTGCTTGTCCAAGGTGTACATACTCTGGTTCATCTACATATTCTATATACCTATTTATGTAGAGATCCTCTTCCCGTGTGAATTATTACAGAGTGTTCCGTAAACCTTCCTTGCTATATGGTCGGTCTTTTTGATATATGTATATAATATGTATTTGTATACATATGGTAACGCTCATCTTCATTTATCCATTCCCCCCACCTTTCCTTTTAGATAAGCATAGTTTTTTTTTAATAAGTGTGTGATTGACTTTCTCTGTGGATATATGTTCATTTGTGTCAGTTATTAGATAACGCCTATAAGTGATATCATAGGATATAGGACTTTTGCTTTCCGACTTAGCTCATGTTCTGTGATTATCTCCAAGATCATCTATGGTGCCTCAAAGAGCAGTGTTTCATTGTTTTCCATGGCTAGTATTCATTGTGTACATGGACCACTTCTTCTTTATCCTTTCCTCTGTTGATGGACATTTTGGTTGCTTCACTGTCTTGTCTATTGTGAATAAGGCTGCAGTGCAGCTTTTGCAGCCCAGGTCTTCTTCATTCTGGTCTTCTCAGGTGAGAGGCCCATTGGTGCGCCTGCTGGATTGAATGGTACCTCAATTTTTGCTTTTCAACGCAGCTCCTTTCTGTTCTCATTATTAGCGTTTAACCCTTTTACATCTCACCAGCAGCTAGAGGGGACACAGTTCTCTAAATCCTCTTCAGCATTTATTGTTTGTAGACTTTTTGCCAATGGTCAGTCGACAGCTGTGAGTTGAAATCTTTTTGTAGATTAGATTGCATGAGTCTAATACTTCCTGAGGCTGAGCTTTTATCCATTTTCCTTTCTTTAAAAAGAGAGTGAGTAAAACTTACCTCTTCATACTAACTTCGTGAACATGTTGCCTGTTTTGAACTTTTTTATCCATTCCCTACCTCAGCACAATTTTGAGGGCAGGTGTCCTTTACAGCCCTGAGTCCTTCTGAATGGTAAGTGACCATTAGCTGTGGGTTAAAAGCTGCTCTTGCGGGAATCGGCCACAAGGCGGCAGCATTTCTCCTTTACCAAATCTGGTTACTAGGGCAACAGAGCCTTACTGGAAGTGGTGTTCTAGGTTGTAAATTAGAATGGAATGTGCGAGGAAAAAGCCCTTTAAGTTTATGTCTCATTACGTCTTGTTGGTATTTTTAACTTAATTTTTAGTTTTTATCACAGCAAACTTGATTACAATGTTTTGTTTGTTCTAGGTGTGCAAGATGTGGTTCTTTCACACATATACATATATCTATTCTTCTTCGGATCTTTTTCCCATGTAGGTTATGACACAATGTTCAGTAGTCTTCTCTTGGTATTGCGTAGGTCTTTGGTGATTATATATTTCACAAGTGTTTGTATCTCTCTGTTAACCTCAATATGGTAATGTATCCAATCCACACACCTTTCCATTTGGTGAACCATAAGTTTTTAATGAATCTATGAAAGTGTTTCTCTATGGAAATATTTTTGTTTGTATCATTTTTTAGGTAACACCTATATGTGATATGATAGGATATGTGTTTTTCGCTTTCTCACTTACTCCAAGTTGCGTGATTACTTCTAGACTCATCTATGGTGCTGGAGATGGCATTGTTTCATTTTTTTCACTAGCTCCTATTCCATCTGTACAGGTAGCAGTTCTTCTTTGTCCACCCATCTGTCGGTGGACTTTTTGGTTACTTCCATATCTTGGCTATTGTAATACTATGCAATGCAGATTTGCGTGCCTGTGTCCTTCCAATTCTGTCTTCTTAGTTTATAGATCCAGGAATAGTTCTGCTGGATCATACGGTAGCTGAATGTTTATCTTTTAAAGGCACCTCTATTCTGTTCTCCTTAGTGGCTCTTTCCAGGTTACGTCCCACTTAAAGTGGAGGGTATGTATTTCTTCCCAGCACCTTCAGGATTTATTCTTTGTAGTTTTTGCTGATGGTTATTCTGAGTGGTGTGAGCTGATACCTCTTTGTGGTTGAATTTGCATGTGTCTCATACTGCGTTGACATTGAGCTTTAAGACATGTCCTTTTTATTTTTCCAGCTGTGATTAGAGCTTATTTCTTCAAAGTGTTTTCTTAAAGTATGTGTCACCATTTGAAATATTTTGGCCATTATCTCCCTCAGGACACTTTGAGGGCAGGTTTCATTTACAGCCTTGCAGTACTTGTTCATATGAAGTGACCATTAGCTCAGGCTTTAAACCTGCTTTTGCAGGTAACGGCCAGAGAGCAGCAGCCTTTCTACGTTCCCCTTGCTGGTACTAGGGAAACAGACCTACCGGCCAGTGGTGTTCTTCGTTTATAAATTAGAGTGCAATGTGCCCGGATAAACCCACAAATGTTGATGTCTCCTTGCTTTTGTTTGTTATTAATTGTAATTTTTATTTATTATTAGAGTAATATTCCATTGTGTACGTGGACCACTTCTTCTTGGTGCATTCCTCAGTTGATGGACATTTTCATTGCTTCCAAGTGCTGGCTAAGGTAAATCTTGCTGGCGTACAGGTTTGCCAGCCTGTGACTTTTTGATTCTCATTTTCTCAGGTGATAGGCCAAGCAGTGGTTGTGATTGATTGACTGGGAGCTCAATGTTTCCCTTTTCAAAGCACCTACACTGTGTTTTCATTAGTGGCTCTTTACATGCCCCCCCTTACAACCGAGGGTACGCATTTCTCCACACTCCCTTCACCGTTTATTTTTTGCAGCATTTTTCCTAATGGCCATTCTGACTGCTGTGAGCTGATCGGTTTTTGTAATATGGGTATGCATGTCATTAAAATTTTTAAAATTCATCATATTCCTACGCCTTTTTCTTTTCTCTTAAAAGAAAAAACCGTGAGTACGATATAGCTCTTGAAATTGTCTTCTTCGAAGGTTGCCCTCTTCTGAATTTTTTTGTCTATTTTTGACCCCAGAAATTTTCCGGAGGGCAGGTGCCATTTACAAAACTGCAAGTTGGTGAAAATTTAGTGACCTTTTGCAGTGGGTTCAAAGCTGCTGTTGTGGGAAACGTCCACAAGGAGGTAACATTTCTCCATTCCCCAATCTGGGTTCTAGGGCAGCAGAGCCTTTCTGGAAGTCATTGTCCTAGGTTGTAAATTAGAATGGAATTTGCCAGGAGAAATCCCCATAAGTTTATGTCTCATTACTTCTTCTTGGTTTTTAAAAGTTTTTTTTAATCTGGGTAAAGTTTAGAATATTGTTTGTCCTAGGTGTACACAATCTGGTTCATTTGTACATTATGTATGTCTATTAATGTACAGATCCTCTTCCCATGTAAAATATTACAGTGTTCCATCGACCTCCCTTGCTACATGTTCGGTCTCTTTGATACATGTATATAATATGTATTTGTATATGTATAGTAACACTAATCTTCATTTCTCAATTTCCCCCCTCCTTTCCTTTCAGATGAGCATAGTTTGTTTTCTAAGCCTGTGAGTGTCTTTCTCTTTGGAAATATGGTCATCTGTGTCAGTTATTAGATAATGCCATAATTGATAACATTGGCTATAGGTCTTTTGCTTTCCGACCTACTTCATGTTTTGTGAATATCTCCAGGCTCATCTATGGTGCCTCAAAGAGCAGTGCTTCAATGTTTTCCATGGCTAATATTCCATTGTGTACATGGACCACTTCCTCTTGGTGCATTCCTCTGTTGATGGACATTTTCGTTGCTTCCAAGTGTTGCCTATGGTAAATATTGCTGGAGTGCAGGATTGCCAGCCTGTGATTTTTGATTTTCCTTTTCTCAGGTGATAGACCCAGCAGTGGGTATGATTGATTGACTGGTATGGTAGCTCAACGTTTACCTTTTCAAGGCACCTCAATTGTGCTTTCATTAGTGGCTCTTACCACGTCCCCCTTAGCATCGAGGGTATGCATTTCTCCACAATCACGTCAGCATTTATTGTTTGCAGCATTTTTGTTGATGGCCATTCTGACTGGTGTGAGCTGATAGGTTTTTATAATTTGGGTTTACATGTCTGTAAAAATTCCTACAATTCATCATTTTTCCACGCCTTTTGCTTTTCTGTTAAAAGAAAAAAGAAAAAAAGTGTGAGTATAATATACCTCTTCAAATTTTCTTTTTGGAAAGTTGCACTCTAGAATTTTTTGTTCGATTTTCGACCTCAGTATTTTTTGGAGGGCCGGTGTCATTTACAGACCTGCAATTGGTGAATAATTAGTGACCTTTTGCAGTGGGTTCAAAGCTGCTGTTGTGGGAAACGGCCACAAGGATGCAGCATTTCTCCATTCCCAAATCTGGGTACTAGGGCAGCAGAGCCGTTCTGGAAGTTGTTTGCCTTGGTTTTCAATTTGGATGGAATGTGCCAGGAAAACCCCCCATAAGTTTATGTCTCCTTATTCCTAGTTCGTTGTTTTAATTTTTTCAATTGGGGTAATGGTTAGAATGTTGCTTGTCCAAGGTGTACATACTCTGGTTCATCTACATATTCTATATACCTATTTATGTAGAGATCCTCTTCCCGTGTGAATTATTACAGAGTGTTCCGTAAACCTTCCTTGCTATATGGTCGGTCTTTTTGATATATGTATATAATATGTATTTGTATACATATGGTAACGCTCATCTTCATTTATCCATTCCCCCCACCTTTCCTTTTAGATAAGCATAGTTTTTTTTTAATAAGTGTGTGATTGACTTTCTCTGTGGATATATGTTCATTTGTGTCAGTTATTAGATAACGCCTATAAGTGATATCATAGGATATAGGACTTTTGCTTTCCGACTTAGCTCATGTTCTGTGATTATCTCCAAGATCATCTATGGTGCCTCAAAGAGCAGTGTTTCATTGTTTTCCATGGCTAGTATTCATTGTGTACATGGACCACTTCTTCTTTATCCTTTCCTCTGTTGATGGACATTTTGGTTGCTTCACTGTCTTGTCTATTGTGAATAAGGCTGCAGTGCAGCTTTTGCAGCCCAGGTCTTCTTCATTCTGGTCTTCTCAGGTGAGAGGCCCATTGGTGCGCCTGCTGGATTGAATGGTACCTCAATTTTTGCTTTTCAACGCAGCTCCTTTCTGTTCTCATTATTAGCGTTTAACCCTTTTACATCTCACCAGCAGCTAGAGGGGACACAGTTCTCTAAATCCTCTTCAGCATTTATTGTTTGTAGACTTTTTGCCAATGGTCAGTCGACAGCTGTGAGTTGAAATCTTTTTGTAGATTAGATTGCATGAGTCTAATACTTCCTGAGGCTGAGCTTTTATCCATTTTCCTTTCTTTAAAAAGAGAGTGAGTAAAACTTACCTCTTCATACTAACTTCGTGAACATGTTGCCTGTTTTGAACTTTTTTATCCATTCCCTACCTCAGCACAATTTTGAGGGCAGGTGTCCTTTACAGCCCTGAGTCCTTCTGAATGGTAAGTGACCATTAGCTGTGGGTTAAAAGCTGCTCTTGCGGGAATCGGCCACAAGGCGGCAGCATTTCTCCTTTACCAAATCTGGTTACTAGGGCAACAGAGCCTTACTGGAAGTGGTGTTCTAGGTTGTAAATTAGAATGGAATGTGCGAGGAAAAAGCCCTTTAAGTTTATGTCTCATTACGTCTTGTTGGTATTTTTAACTTAATTTTTAGTTTTTATCACAGCAAACTTGATTACAATGTTTTGTTTGTTCTAGGTGTGCAAGATGTGGTTCTTTCACACATATACATATATCTATTCTTCTTCGGATCTTTTTCCCATGTAGGTTATGACACAATGTTCAGTAGTCTTCTCTTGGTATTGCGTAGGTCTTTGGTGATTATATATTTCACAAGTGTTTGTATCTCTCTGTTAACCTCAATATGGTAATGTATCCAATCCACACACCTTTCCATTTGGTGAACCATAAGTTTTTAATGAATCTATGAAAGTGTTTCTCTATGGAAATATTTTTGTTTGTATCATTTTTTAGGTAACACCTATATGTGATATGATAGGATATGTGTTTTTCGCTTTCTCACTTACTCCAAGTTGCGTGATTACTTCTAGACTCATCTATGGTGCTGGAGATGGCATTGTTTCATTTTTTTCACTAGCTCCTATTCCATCTGTACAGGTAGCAGTTCTTCTTTGTCCACCCATCTGTCGGTGGACTTTTTGGTTACTTCCATATCTTGGCTATTGTAATACTATGCAATGCAGATTTGCGTGCCTGTGTCCTTCCAATTCTGTCTTCTTAGTTTATAGATCCAGGAATAGTTCTGCTGGATCATACGGTAGCTGAATGTTTATCTTTTAAAGGCACCTCTATTCTGTTCTCCTTAGTGGCTCTTTCCAGGTTACGTCCCACTTAAAGTGGAGGGTATGTATTTCTTCCCAGCACCTTCAGGATTTATTCTTTGTAGTTTTTGCTGATGGTTATTCTGAGTGGTGTGAGCTGATACCTCTTTGTGGTTGAATTTGCATGTGTCTCATACTGCGTTGACATTGAGCTTTAAGACATGTCCTTTTTATTTTTCCAGCTGTGATTACAGCTTATTTCTTCAAAGTGTTTTCTTAAAGTATGTGTCACCATTTGAAATATTTTGGCCATTATCTCCCTCAGGACACTTTGAGGGCAGGTTTCATTTACAGCCTTGCAGTACTTGTTCATATGAAGTGACCATTAGCTCAGGCTTTAAACCTGCTTTTGCAGGTAACGGCCAGAGAGCAGCAGCCTTTCTACGTTCCCCTTGCTGGTACTAGGGAAACAGACCTACCGGCCAGTGGTGTTCTTCGTTTATAAATTAGAGTGCAATGTGCCCGGATAAACCCACAAATGTTGATGTCTCCTTGCTTTTGTTTGTTATTAATTGTAATTTTTATTTATTATTAGAGTAATATTCCATTGTGTACGTGGACCACTTCTTCTTGGTGCATTCCTCAGTTGATGGACATTTTCATTGCTTCCAAGTGCTGGCTAAGGTAAATCTTGCTGGCGTACAGGTTTGCCAGCCTGTGACTTTTTGATTCTCATTTTCTCAGGTGATAGGCCAAGCAGTGGTTGTGATTGATTGACTGGGAGCTCAATGTTTCCCTTTTCAAAGCACCTACACTGTGTTTTCATTAGTGGCTCTTTACATGCCCCCCCTTACAACCGAGGGTACGCATTTCTCCACACTCCCTTCACCGTTTATTTTTTGCAGCATTTTTCCTAATGGCCATTCTGACTGCTGTGAGCTGATCGGTTTTTGTAATATGGGTATGCATGTCATTAAAATTTTTAAAATTCATCATATTCCTACGCCTTTTTCTTTTCTCTTAAAAGAAAAAACCGTGAGTACGATATAGCTCTTGAAATTGTCTTCTTCGAAGGTTGCCCTCTTCTGAATTTTTTTGTCTATTTTTGACCCCAGAAATTTTCCGGAGGGCAGGTGCCATTTACAAAACTGCAAGTTGGTGAAAATTTAGTGACCTTTTGCAGTGGGTTCAAAGCTGCTGTTGTGGGAAACGTCCACAAGGAGGTAACATTTCTCCATTCCCCAATCTGGGTTCTAGGGCAGCAGAGCCTTTCTGGAAGTCATTGTCCTAGGTTGTAAATTAGAATGGAATTTGCCAGGAGAAATCCCCATAAGTTTATGTCTCATTACTTCTTCTTGGTTTTGAAAAGTTTTTTTTAATCTGGGTAAAGTTTAGAATATTGTTTGTCCTAGGTGTACACAATCTGGTTCATTTGTACATTATGTATGTCTATTAATGTACAGATCCTCTTCCCATGTAAAATATTACAGTGTTCCATCGACCTCCCTTGCTACATGTTCGGTCTCTTTGATACATGTATATAATATGTATTTGTATATGTATAGTAACACTAATCTTCATTTCTCAATTTCCCCCCTCCTTTCCTTTCAGATGAGCATAGTTTGTTTTCTAAGCCTGTGAGTGTCTTTCTCTTTGGAAATATGGTCATCTGTGTCAGTTATTAGATAATGCCATAATTGATAACATTGGCTATAGGTCTTTTGCTTTCCGACCTACTTCATGTTTTGTGAATATCTCCAGGCTCATCTATGGTGCCTCAAAGAGCAGTGCTTCAATGTTTTCCATGGCTAATATTCCATTGTGTACATGGACCACTTCCTCTTGGTGCATTCCTCTGTTGATGGACATTTTCGTTGCTTCCAAGTGTTGCCTATGGTAAATATTGCTGGAGTGCAGGATTGCCAGCCTGTGATTTTTGATTTTCCTTTTCTCAGGTGATAGACCCAGCAGTGGGTATGATTGATTGACTGGTATGGTAGCTCAACGTTTACCTTTTCAAGGCACCTCAATTGTGCTTTCATTAGTGGCTCTTACCACGTCCCCCTTAGCATCGAGGGTATGCATTTCTCCACAATCACGTCAGCATTTATTGTTTGCAGCATTTTTGTTGATGGCCATTCTGACTGGTGTGAGCTGATAGGTTTTTATAATTTGGGTTTACATGTCTGTAAAAATTCCTACAATTCATCATTTTTCCACGCCTTTTGCTTTTCTGTTAAAAGAAAAAAGAAAAAAAGTGTGAGTATAATATACCTCTTCAAATTTTCTTTTTGGAAAGTTGCACTCTAGAATTTTTTGTTCGATTTTCGACCTCAGTATTTTTTGGAGGGCCGGTGTCATTTACAGACCTGCAATTGGTGAATAATTAGTGACCTTTTGCAGTGGGTTCAAAGCTGCTGTTGTGGGGAACGTCCACAAGGAGGTAGCATTTCTCCATTCCCCAATCTGGGTACTAGGGCAGCAGAGCCTTTCTGGAAGTCATTGTCCTAGGTTGTAAATTAGAATGGAATTGGCCAGGAGAAATCCCCATAAGTTTATGTCTCATTACTTCTTCTTGGTTTTGAAAAGTTTTTTAATCTGGGTAAAGTTTAGAATATTGTTTGTCCTAGGTGTACACAATCTGGTTCATTTGTACATTATGTATGTCTATTAATGTACAGATCCTCTTCCCATGTAAAATATATTACAGTGTTCCGTCGACCTCCCTTGCTATATGTTCGGTCTTTTTGATGCATGTATATAATATGTATTTGTCTATGTATAGTAACAGTAATCTTCGTTTCTCAATTTCCCCCCTCCTTTCCTTTCAGATGAGCATAGTTTGTTTTCTAAGCCTGTGAGTGTCTTTCTCTTTGGAAATATGTTCATCTGGGTCAGTTATTAGATAACGCCTATAAGTGATATCATAGGATATAGGACTTTTGCTTTCCGACTTAGCTCATGTTCTGTGATTAGCTCCAAGATCATCTATGGTGCCTCAAAGAGCAGTGTTTCATTGTTTTCCATGGCTAGTATTCATTGTGTACATGGACCACTTCTTCTTTATCCTTTCCTCTGTTGATGGACATTTTGGTTGCTTCACTGTCTTGTCTATTGTGAATAAGGCTGCAGTGCAGCTTTTGCAGCCCGGGTCTTCTTCTTTCTGGTCTTCTCAGGTGAGAGGCCCATTGGTGCGCCTGCTGGATTGAATGGTACCGCAATTTATCCTTTTCCACGCAGCTCCTTTCTGTTCTCGTTAGTAGCGTTTAACCCTTTTACATCTCACCAGCAGCTAGAGGGTACACAGTTCTCTAAAACCTCGTCAGCCTTTATTGTTTGTAGACTTTTTGCCAATGGTCAGTCGACTGGTGTGAGTTGAAAACTTTTTGTAGATTAGACTGCATGAGTCTAATACTTCCTGAGGCTGAGCTTTTATCCATTTTCCTTTCTTTAAAAAGAGAGTGAGTAAAACACCTCTTCATACTATCTTCGTGAACATGTTGCCTGTTTTGAATTATTTTATCCATTCCCTACCTCAGCACAATTTTGAGGGCAGGTGTCCTTTACAGCCCTGAGTCCTTGTGAATGGTAAGTGACCATTAGCTGTGGGTTAAAAGCTGCTCTTGCGGGAATCGGCCACAGGGCGGCAGCATTTCTCCTTTACCAAATCTGGTTACTAGGGCAACAGAGCCTTACTGGAAGTGGTGTTCTAGGTTGTAAATTAGAATGGAATGTGCGAGGAAAAAGCCCTTTCAGTTTATGTCTCATTACTTTTTGTTGGCATTTTCAACTTAATTTTTATTTTTTATCACAGCAAACTTGATGACAATGTTTTGTTTGTTCTAGGTGTGCAAGATGTGGTTCTTTCACACATATACATATATCTATTCTTCTTCGGATCCTTTTCCCATGTAGGTTATGACACAATGTTGAGTAGTCTTCTCTTGGTGTTGAGTAGGTCTTTGGTGATTATATATTTCACAAGTGTTTGTATCCCTCTGTTAACCTCAATATGGTAATGTATCCAATCCTCACACCTTTCCATTTGGTGAACCATAAGTTTTTAATGAATCTATGAAAGTGTTTCTCTATGGAAATATTTTTGTTTGTATCAGTTTTTAGGTAACACCTATATGTGATACGATAGGATATGTGTTTTTCGCTTTCTCACTTACTCCAAGTTGCCTGATTACTTCTAGACTCATCTATGGTGCTGGAGATGGCATTGTTTCATGTTTTTCACTAGCTCCTATTCCATCTGTACAGGTAGCAGTTCTTCTGTGTCCACCCATCTGTCGGTGGACTTTTTGGTTACTTCCATATCTTGGCTATTGTAATACTATGCAATGCAGATTTGCGTGCCTGTGTCCTTCCAATTCTGTCTTCTTAGTTTATAGATCCAGGAATAGTTCTGCTGGATCATACGGTAGCTCAATGTTTACCTTTGAAAGGCACCTCTATTCTGTTCTCCTTAGTGGCTCTTTCCTGGTTACGTCCCACTTAAAGTGGAGGGTATGTATTTCTTCCCAGCACCTTCAGGATTTATTCTTTGTAGTTTTTGCTGATGGTTATTCTGAGTGGTGTGAGCTGATACCTCTTTGTGGTTGAATTTGCATGTGTCTCATACTGCGTTGAAATTGAGCTTTTAAGACATGTCCTTTTTATTGTTCCAGCTGTGATTAGAGCTTATTTCCTCAAAGTGTTTTCTTAAAGTATGTGTCTCCATTTGAAATATTTTGGCCATTATCTCCCTCAAGACACTTTGAGGGCAGGTTTCATTTACAGCCTTGCAGTACTTGTTCATATGAAGTGACCATTAGCTCAGGCTTTAAACCTGCTTTTGCAGGTAACGGCCAGAGAGCAGCAGCCTTTCTACGTTCCCCTTGCTGGTACTAGGGAAACAGACCTACCGGCCAGTGGTGTTCTTCGTTTATAAATTAGAGTGCAATGTGCCCGGATAAACCCACAAATGTTGATGTCTCCTTGCTTTTGTTTGTTTTTAAATGTAATTTATATTTATTATTAGAGTAATATTCCATTGCGTACGTGGACCACTGCTTCTTGGTGCATTCCTCGGTTGATGGACATTTTCATTGCTTCCAAGTGCTGGCTAAGGTAAATCTTGCTGGCGTACAGGTTTGCCAGCCTGTGACTTTTTGATTCTCATTTTCTCAGGTGATGGGCCAAGCAGTGGTTGTGACTGATTGACTGGTAGCTCAATGTTTCCCTTTTCAAAGCACCTGCACTGTGTTTTCATTAGTGGCTCTTTACATGCCCCCCCTTCCAACCGAGGGTACGCATTTCTCCACACTCCCTTCACCGTTTATTTTTTGCAGCATTATTCCTAATGGCCATTCTGACTGCTGTGAGCTGATAGGTTTTTGTAATATGGGTATGCATGTCTTAAATTTTTTTTAAATTCATCATATTCCTACGCCTTTTTTCTTTTCTCTTAAAAGAAAAAACCGTGAGTACAACATAGCTCTTGAAATTGTCTTCTTCGAAGGTTGCCCTCTTTTGAATTTTTTGGTCGATTTTTGACCCCAGAAATTTTCTGGTGGGCAGGTGTCATTTACAGAACTGCAAGTTGGTGAAAATTTAGTAACCTTTTGCAGTGGGTTCAAAACTGCTGTTGTGGGGAACGTCCACAAGGAGGTAGCATTTCTCCATTCCCCAATCTGGGTACTAGGGCAGCAGAGCCTTTCTGGAAGTCATTGTCCTAGGTTGTAAACTAGAATGGAATTGGCCAGGAGAAATCCCCATAAGTTTATGTCTCATTACTTCTTCTTGGTTTTGAAAAGTTTTTTAATCTGGGTAAAGTTTAGAATATTGTTTGTCCTAGGTGTACACAATCTGGTTCATTTGTACATTATGTATGTCTATTAATGTACAGATCCTCTTCCCATGTAAAATATATTACAGTGTTCCGTCGACCTCCCTTGCTATATGTTCGGTCTTTTTGATGCATGTATATAATATGTATTTGTCTATGTATAGTAACAGTAATCTTCGTTTCTCAATTTCCCCCCTCCTTTCCTTTCAGATGAGCATAGTTTGTTTTCTAAGCCTGTGAGTGTCTTTCTCTTTGGAAATATGTTCATCTGGGTCAGTTATTAGATAACGCCTATAAGTGATATCATAGGATATAGGACTTTTGCTTTCCGACTTAGCTCATGTTCTGTGATTAGCTCCAAGATCATCTATGGTGCCTCAAAGAGCAGTGTTTCATTGTTTTCCATGGCTAGTATTCATTGTGTACATGGACCACTTCTTCTTTATCCTTTCCTCTGTTGATGGACATTTTGGTTGCTTCACTGTCTTGTCTATTGTGAATAAGGCTGCAGTGCAGCTTTTGCAGCCCGGGTCTTCTTCTTTCTGGTCTTCTCAGGTGAGAGGCCCATTGGTGCGCCTGCTGGATTGAATGGTACCGCAATTTGTCCTTTTCCACGCAGCTCCTTTCTGTTCTCGTTAGTAGCGTTTAACCCTTTTACATCTCACCAGCAGCTAGAGGGTACACAGTTCTCTAAAACCTCGTCAGCCTTTATTGTTTGTAGACTTTTTGCCAATGGTCAGTCGACTGGTGTGAGTTGAAAACTTTTTGTAGATTAGACTGCATGAGTCTAATACTTCCTGAGGCTGAGCTTTTATCCATTTTCCTTTCTTTAAAAAGAGAGTGAGTAAAACACCTCTTCATACTATCTTCGTGAACATGTTGCCTGTTTTGAATTATTTTATCCATTCCCTACCTCAGCACAATTTTGAGGGCAGGTGTCCTTTACAGCCCTGAGTCCTTGTGAATGGTAAGTGACCATTAGCTGTGGGTTAAAAGATGCTCTTGCGGGAATCGGCCACAGGGCGGCAGCATTTCTCCTTTACCAAATCTGGTTACTAGGGCAACAGAGCCTTACTGGAAGTGGTGTTCTAGGTTGTAAATTAGAATGGAATGTGCGAGGGAAAAGCCCTTTCAGTTTATGTCTCATTACTTTTTGTTGGCATTTTCAACTTAATTTTTATTTTTTATCACAGCAAACTTGATGACAATGTTTTGTTTGTTCTAGGTGTGCAAGATGTGGTTCTTTCACACATATACATATATCTATTCTTCTTCGGATCCTTTTCCCATGTAGGTTATGACACAATGTTGAGTAGTCTTCTCTTGGTGTTGAGTAGGTCTTTGGTGATTATATATTTCACAAGTGTTTGTATCCCTCTGTTAACCTCAGTATGGTAATGTATCCAATCCTCACACCTTTCCATTTGGTGAACCATAAGTTTTTTAATGAATCTATGAAAGTGTTTCTCTATGGAAATATTTTTGTTTGTATCAGTTTTTAGGTAACACCTATATGTGATACGATAGGATATGTGTTTTTCGCTTTCTCACTTACTCCAAGTTGCGTGATTACTTCTAGACTCATCTATGGTGCTGGAGATGGCATTGTTTCATGTTTTTCACTAGCTCCTATTCCATCTGTACAGGTAGCAGTTCTTCTGTGTCCACCCATCTGTCGGTGGACTTTTTGGTTACTTCCATATCTTGGCTATTGTAATACTATGCAATGCAGATTTGCGTGCCTGTGTCCTTCCAATTCTGTCTTCTTAGTTTATAGATCCAGGAATAGTTCTGCTGGATCATACGGTAGCTCAATGTTTACCTTTGAAAGGCACCTCTATTCTGTTCTCCTTAGTGGCTCTTTCCTGGTTACGTCCCACTTAAAGTGGAGGGTATGTATTTCTTCCCAGCACCTTCAGGATTTATTCTTTGTAGTTTTTGCTGATGGTTATTCTGAGTGGTGTGAGCTGATACCTCTTTGTGGTTGAATTTGCATGTGTCTCATACTGCGTTGAAATTGAGCTTTTAAGACATGTCCTTTTTATTGTTCCAGCTGTGATTAGAGCTTATTTCCTCAAAGTGTTTTCTTAAAGTATGTGTCTCCATTTGAAATATTTTGGCCATTATCTCCCTCAAGACACTTTGAGGGCAGGTTTCATTTACAGCCTTGCAGTACTTGTTCATATGAAGTGACCATTAGCTCAGGCTTTAAACCTGCTTTTGCAGGTAACGGCCAGAGAGCAGCAGCCTTTCTACGTTCCCCTTGCTGGTACTAGGGAAACAGACCTACCGGCCAGTGGTGTTCTTCGTTTATAAATTAGAGTGCAATGTGCCCGGATAAACCCACAAATGTTGATGTCTCCTTGCTTTTGTTTGTTTTTAAATGTAATTTATATTTATTATTAGAGTAATATTCCATTGCGTACGTGGACCACTGCTTCTTGGTGCATTCCTCGGTTGATGGACATTTTCATTGCTTCCAAGTGCTGGCTAAGGTAAATCTTGCTGGCGTACAGGTTTGCCAGCCTGTGACTTTTTGATTCTCATTTTCTCAGGTGATGGGCCAAGCAGTGGTTGTGACTGATTGACTGGTAGCTCAATGTTTCCCTTTTCAAAGCACCTGCACTGTGTTTTCATTAGTGGCTCTTTACATGCCCCCCCTTCCAACCGAGGGTACGCATTTCTCCACACTCCCTTCACCGTTTATTTTTTGCAGCATTATTCCTAATGGCCATTCTGACTGCTGTGAGCTGATAGGTTTTTGTAATATGGGTATGCATGTCTTAAATTTTTTTTAAATTCATCATATTCCTACGCCTTTTTTCTTTTCTCTTAAAAGAAAAAACCGTGAGTACAACATAGCTCTTGAAATTGTCTTCTTCGAAGGTTGCCCTCTTTTGAATTTTTTGGTCGATTTTTGACCCCAGAAATTTTCTGGTGGGCAGGTGTCATTTACAGAACTGCAAGTTGGTGAAAATTTAGTGACCTTTTGCAGTGGGTTCAAAGCTGCTGTTGTGGGGAACGTCCACAAGGAGGTAGCATTTCTCCATTCCCCAATCTGGGTACTAGGGCAGCAGAGCCTTTCTGGAAGTCATTGTCCTAGGTTGTAAATTAGAATGGAATTGGCCAGGAGAAATCCCCATAAGTTTATGTCTCATTACTTCTTCTTGGTTTTGAAAAGTTTTTTAATCTGGGTAAAGTTTAGAATATTGTTTGTCCTAGGTGTACACAATCTGGTTCATTTGTACATTATGTATGTCTATTAATGTACAGATCCTCTTCCCATGTAAAATATATTACAGTGTTCCGTCGACCTCCCTTGCTATATGTTCGGTCTTTTTGATGCATGTATATAATATGTATTTGTCTATGTATAGTAACAGTAATCTTCGTTTCTCAATTTCCCCCCTCCTTTCCTTTCAGATGAGCATAGTTTGTTTTCTAAGCCTGTGAGTGTCTTTCTCTTTGGAAATATGTTCAACTGGGTCAGTTATTAGATAACGCCTATAAGTGATATCATAGGATATAGGACTTTTGCTTTCCGACTTAGCTCATGTTCTGTGATTAGCTCCAAGATCATCTATGGTGCCTCAAAGAGCAGTGTTTCATTGTTTTCCATGGCTAGTATTCATTGTGTACATGGACCACTTCTTCTTTATCCTTACCTCTGTTGATGGACATTTTGCTTGCTTCACTGTCTTGTCTATTGTGAATAAGGCTGCAGTGCAGCTTTTGCAGCCCGGGTCTTCTTCTTTCTGGTCTTCTCAGGTGAGAGGCCCATTGGTGCGCCTGCTGGATTGAATGGTACCGCAATTTGTCCTTTTCCACGCAGCTCCTTTCTGTTCTCGTTAGTAGCGTTTAACCCTTTTACATCTCACCAGCAGCTAGAGGGTACACAGTTCTCTAAAACCTCGTCAGCATTTATTGTTTGTAGACTTTTTGCCAATGGTCAGTCGACTGGTGTGAGTTGAAAACTTTTTGTAGATTAGACTGCATGAGTCTAATACTTCCTGAGGCTGAGCTTTTATCCATTTTCCTTTCTTTAAAAAGAGAGTGAGTAAAACACCTCTTCATACTATCTTCGTGAACATGTTGCCTGTTTTGAATTATTTTATCCATTCCCTACCTCAGCACAATTTTGAGGGCAGGTGTCCTTTACAGCCCTGAGTCCTTGTGAATGGTAAGTGACCATTAGCTGTGGGTTAAAAGCTGCTCTTGCGGGAATCGGCCACAGGGCGGCAGCATTTCTCCTTTACCAAATCTGGTTACTAGGGCAACAGAGCCTTACTGGAAGTGGTGTTCTAGGTTGTAAATTAGAATGGAATGTGCGAGGAAAAGCCCTTTCAGTTTATGTCTCATTACTTTTTGTTGGCATTTTCAACTTAATTTTTATTTTTTATCACAGCAAACTTGATGACAATGTTTTGTTTGTTCTAGGTGTGCAAGATGTGGTTCTTTCACACATATACATATATCTATTCTTCTTCGGATCCTTTTCCCATGTAGGTTATGACACAATGTTGAGTAGTCTTCTCTTGGTGTTGAGTAGGTCTTTGGTGATTATATATTTCACAAGTGTTTGTGTCCCTCTGTTAACCTCAGTATGGTAATGTATCCAATCCTCACACCTTTCCATTTGGTGAACCATAAGTTTTTTAATGAATCTATGAAAGTGTTTCTCTATGGAAATATTTTTGTTTGTATCAGTTTTTAGGTAACACCTATATGTGATACGATAGGATATGTGTTTTTCGCTTTCTCACTTACTCCAAGTTGCGTGATTACTTCTAGACTCATCTATGGTGCTGGAGATGGCATTGTTTCATGCTTTTCACTAGCTCCTATTCCATCTGTACAGGTAGCAGTTCTTCTGTGTCCACCCATCTGTCGGTGGACTTTTTGGTTACTTCCATATCTTGGCTATTGTAATACTATGCAATGCAGATTTGCGTGCCTGTGTCCTTCCAATTCTGTCTTCTTAGTTTATAGATCCAGGAATAGTTCTGCTGGATCATACGGTAGCTCAATGTTTACCTTTGAAAGGCACCTCTATTCTGTTCTCCTTAGTGGCTCTTTCCTGGTTACGTCCCACTTAAAGTGGAGGGTATGTATTTCTTCCCAGCACCTTCAGGATTTATTCTTTGTAGTTTTTGCTGATGGTTATTCTGAGTGGTGTGAGCTGATACCTCTTTGTGGTTGAATTTGCATGTGTCTCATACTGCGTTGAAATTGAGCTTTTAAGACATGTCCTTTTTATTGTTCCAGCTGTGATTAGAGCTTATTTCCTCAAAGTGTTTTCTTAAAGTATGTGTCTCCATTTGAAATATTTTGGCCATTATCTCCCTCAAGACACTTTGAGGGCAGGTTTCATTTACAGCCTTGCAGTACTTGTTCATATGAAGTGACCATTAGCTCAGGCTTTAAACCTGCTTTTGCAGGTAACGGCCAGAGAGCAGCAGCCTTTCTACGTTCCCCTTGCTGGTACTAGGGAAACAGACCTACCGGCCAGTGGTGTTCTTCGTTTATAAATTAGAGTGCAATGTGCCCGGATAAACCCACAAATGTTGATGTCTCCTTGCTTTTGTTTGTTTTTAAATGTAATTTATATTTATTATTAGAGTAATATTCCATTGCGTACGTGGACCACTGCTTCTTGGTGCATTCCTCGGTTGATGGACATTTTCATTGCTTCCAAGTGCTGGCTAAGGTAAATCTTGCTGGCGTACAGGTTTGCCAGCCTGTGACTTTTTGATTCTCATTTTCTCAGGTGATGGGCCAAGCAGTGGTTGTGACTGATTGACTGGTAGCTCAATGTTTCCCTTTTCAAAGCACCTGCACTGTGTTTTCATTAGTGGCTCTTTACATGCCCCCCCTTCCAACCGAGGGTACGCATTTCTCCACACTCCCTTCACCGTTTATTTTTTGCAGCATTATTCCTAATGGCCATTCTGACTGCTGTGAGCTGATAGGTTTTTGTAATATGGGTATGCATGTCTTAAATTTTTTTTAAATTCATCATATTCCTACGCCTTTTTTCTTTTCTCTTAAAAGAAAAAACCGTGAGTACAACATAGCTCTTGAAATTGTCTTCTTCGAAGGTTGCCCTCTTTTGAATTTTTTGGTCGATTTTTGACCCCAGAAATTTTCTGGTGGGCAGGTGTCATTTACAGAACTGCAAGTTGGTGAAAATTTAGTGACCTTTTGCAGTGGGTTCAAAGCTGCTGTTGTGGGGAACGTCCACAAGGAGGTAGCATTTCTCCATTCCCCAATCTGGGTACTAGGGCAGCAGAGCCTTTCTGGAAGTCATTGTCCTAGGTTGTAAATTAGAATGGAATTGGCCAGGAGAAATCCCCATAAGTTTATGTCTCATTACTTCTTCTTGGTTTTGAAAAGTTTTTTAATCTGGGTAAAGTTTAGAATATTGTTTGTCCTAGGTGTACACAATCTGGTTCATTTGTACATTATGTATGTCTATTAATGTACAGATCCTCTTCCCATGTAAAATATATTACAGTGTTCCGTCGACCTCCCTTGCTATATGTTCGGTCTTTTTGATGCATGTATATAATATGTATTTGTCTATGTATAGTAACAGTAATCTTCGTTTCTCAATTTCCCCCCTCCTTTCCTTTCAGATGAGCATAGTTTGTTTTCTAAGCCTGTGAGTGTCTTTCTCTTTGGAAATATGTTCATCTGGGTCAGTTATTAGATAACGCCTATAAGTGATATCATAGGATATAGGACTTTTGCTTTCCGACTTAGCTCATGTTCTGTGATTATCTCCAAGATCATCTATGGTGCCTCAAAGAGCAGTGTTTCATTGTTTTCCATGGCTAGTATTCATTGTGTACATGGACCACTTCTTCTTTATCCTTTCCTCTGTTGATGGACATTTTGCTTGCTTCACTGTCTTGTCTATTGTGAATAAGGCTGCAGTGCAGCTTTTGCAGCCCGGGTCTTCTTCTTTCTGGTCTTCTCAGGTGAGAGGCCCATTGGTGCGCCTGCTGGATTGAATGGTACCGCAATTTGTCCTTTTCCACGCAGCTCCTTTCTGTTCTCGTTAGTAGCGTTTAACCCTTTTACATCTCACCAGCAGCTAGAGGGTACACAGTTCTCTAAAACCTCGTCAGCATTTATTGTTTGTAGACTTTTTGCCAATGGTCAGTCGACTGGTGTGAGTTGAAAACTTTTTGTAGATTAGACTGCATGAGTCTAATACTTCCTGAGGCTGAGCTTTTATCCATTTTCCTTTCTTTAAAAAGAGAGTGAGTAAAACACCTCTTCATACTATCTTCGTGAACATGTTGCCTGTTTTGAATTATTTTATCCATTCCCTACCTCAGCACAATTTTGAGGGCAGGTGTCCTTTACAGCCCTGAGTCCTTGTGAATGGTAAGTGACCATTAGCTGTGGGTTAAAAGCTGCTCTTGCGGGAATCGGCCACAGGGCGGCAGCATTTCTCCTTTACCAAATCTGGTTACTAGGGCAACAGAGCCTTACTGGAAGTGGTGTTCTAGGTTGTAAATTAGAATGGAATGTGCGAGGAAAAAGCCCTTTCCGTTTATGTCTCATTACTTTTTGTTGGTATTTTCAACTTAATTTTTATTTTTTATCACAGCAAACTTGATGACAATGTTTTGTTTGTTCTAGGTGTGCAAGATGTGGTTCTTTCACACATATACATATATCTATTCTTCTTCGGATCCTTTTCCCATGTAGGTTATGACACAATGTTGAGTAGTCTTCTCTTGGTGTTGAGTAGGTCTTTGGTGATTATATATTTCACAAGTGTTTGTATCCCTCTGTTAACCTCAGTATGGTAATGTATCCAATCCTCACACCTTTCCATTTGGTGAACCATAAGTTTTTTAATGAATCTATGAAAGTGTTTCTCTATGGAAATATTTTTGTTTGTATCAGTTTTTAGGTAACACCTATATGTGATACGATAGGATATGTGTTTTTCGCTTTCTCACTTACTCCAAGTTGCGTGATTACTTCTAGACTCATCTATGGTGCTGGAGATGGCATTGTTTCATGTTTTTCACTAGCTCCTATTCCATCTGTACAGGTAGCAGTTCTTCTGTGTCCACCCATCTGTCGGTGGACTTTTTGGTTACTTCCATATCTTGGCTATTGTAATACTATGCAATGCAGATTTGCGTGCCTGTGTCCTTCCAATTCTGTCTTCTTAGTTTATAGTTCCAGGAATAGTTCTGCTGGATCATACGGTAGCTCAATGTTTACCTTTGAAAGGCACCTCTATTCTGTTCTCCTTAGTGGCTCTTTCCTGGTTACGTCCCACTTAAAGTGGAGGGTATGTATTTCTTCCCAGCACCTTCAGGATTTATTCTTCGTAGTTTTTGCTGATGGTTATTCTGAGTGGTGTGAGCTGATACCTCTTTGTGGTTGAATTTGCATGTGTCTCATACTGCGTTGAAATTGAGCTTTTAAGACATGTCCTTTTTATTTTTCCAGCTGTGATTAGAGCTTATTTCCTCAAAGTGTTTTCTTAAAGTATGTGTCTCCATTTGAAATATTTTGGCCATTATCTCCCTCAAGACACTTTGAGGGCAGGTTTCATTTACAGCCTTGCAGTACTTGTTCATATGAAGTGACCATTAGCTCAGGCTTTAAACCTGCTTTTGCAGGTAACGGCCAGAGAGCAGCAGCCTTTCTACGTTCCCCTTGCTGGTACTAGGGAAACAGACCTACCGGCCAGTGGTGTTCTTCGTTTATAAATTAGAGTGCAATGTGCCCGGATAAACCCACAAATGTTGATGTCTCCTTGCTTTTGTTTGTTTTTAAATGTAATTTATATTTATTATTAGAGTAATATTCCATTGCGTACGTGGACCACTGCTTCTTGGTGCATTCCTCGGTTGATGGACATTTTCATTGCTTCCAAGTGCTGGCTAAGGTAAATCTTGCTGGCGTACAGGTTTGCCAGCCTGTGACTTTTTGATTCTCATTTTCTCAGGTGATGGGCCAAGCAGTGGTTGTGACTGATTGACTGGTAGCTCAATGTTTCCCTTTTCAAAGCACCTGCACTGTGTTTTCATTAGTGGCTCTTTACATGCCCCCCCTTCCAACCGAGGGTACGCATTTCTCCACACTCCCTTCACCGTTTATTTTTTGCAGCATTATTCCTAATGGCCATTCTGACTGCTGTGAGCTGATAGGTTTTTGTAATATGGGTATGCATGTCTTAAATTTTTTTTAAATTCATCATATTCCTACGCCTTTTTTCTTTTCTCTTAAAAGAAAAAACCGTGAGTACAACATAGCTCTTGAAATTGTCTTCTTCGAAGGTTGCCCTCTTTTGAATTTTTTGGTCGATTTTTGACCCCAGAAATTTTCTGGTGGGCAGGTGTCATTTACAGAACTGCAAGTTGGTGAAAATTTAGTGACCTTTTGCAGTGGGTTCAAAGCTGCTGTTGTGGGGAACGTCCACAAGGAGGTAGCATTTCTCCATTCCCCAATCTGGGTACTAGGGCAGCAGAGCCTTTCTGGAAGTCATTGTCCTAGGTTGTAAATTAGAATGGAATTGGCCAGGAGAAATCCCCATAAGTTTATGTCTCATTACTTCTTCTTGGTTTTGAAAAGTTTTTTAATCTGGGTAAAGTTTAGAATATTGTTTGTCCTAGGTGTACACAATCTGGTTCATTTGTACATTATGTATGTCTATTAATGTACAGATCCTCTTCCCATGTAAAATATATTACAGTGTTCCGTCGACCTCCCTTGCTATATGTTCGGTCTTTTTGATGCATGTATATAATATGTATTTGTCTATGTATAGTAACAGTAATCTTCGTTTCTCAATTTCCCCCCTCCTTTCCTTTCAGATGAGCATAGTTTGTTTTCTAAGCCTGTGAGTGTCTTTCTCTTTGGAAATATGTTCATCTGGGTCAGTTATTAGATAACGCCTATAAGTGATATCATAGGATACAGGACTTTTGCTTTCCGACTTAGCTCATGTTCTGTGATTAGCTCCAAGATCATCTATGGTGCCTCAAAGAGCAGTGTTTCATTGTTTTCCATGGCTAGTATTCATTGTGTACATGGACCACTTCTTCTTTATCCTTTCCTCTGTTGATGGACATTTTGCTTGCTTCACTGTCTTGTCTATTGTGAATAAGGCTGCAGTGCAGCTTTTGCAGCCCGGGTCTTCTTCTTTCTGGTCTTCTCAGGTGAGAGGCCCATTGGTGCGCCTGCTGGATTGAATGGTACCGCAATTTGTCCTTTTCCACGCAGCTCCTTTCTGTTCTCGTTAGTAGCGTTTAACCCTTTTACATCTCACCAGCAGCTAGAGGGTACACAGTTCTCTAAAACCTCGTCAGCCTTTATTGTTTGTAGACTTTTTGCCAATGGTCAGTCGACTGGTGTGAGTTGAAAACTTTTTGTAGATTAGACTGCATGAGTCTAATACTTCCTGAGGCTGAGCTTTTATCCATTTTCCTTTCTTTAAAAAGAGAGTGAGTAAAACACCTCTTCATACTATCTTCGTGAACATGTTGCCTGTTTTGAATTATTTTATCCATTCCCTACCTCAGCACAATTTTGAGGGCAGGTGTCCTTTACAGCCCTGAGTCCTTGTGAATGGTAAGTGACCATTAGCTGTGGGTTAAAAGCTGCTCTTGCGGGAATCGGCCACAGGGCGGCAGCATTTCTCCTTTACCAAATCTGGTTACTAGGGCAACAGAGCCTTACTGGAAGTGGTGTTCTAGGTTGTAAATTAGAATGGAATGTGCGAGGAAAAAGCCCTTTCAGTTTATGTCTCATTACTTTTTGTTGGTATTTTCAACTTAATTTTTATTTTTTATCACAGCAAACTTGATGACAATGTTTTGTTTGTTCTAGGTGTGCAAGATGTGGTTCTTTCACACATATACATATATCTATTCTTCTTCGGATCCTTTTCCCATGTAGGTTATGACACAATGTTGAGTAGTCTTCTCTTGGTGTTGAGTAGGTCTTTGGTGATTATATATTTCACAAGTGTTTGTATCCCTCTGTTAACCTCAGTATGGTAATGTATCCAATCCTCACACCTTTCCATTTGGTGAACCATAAGTTTTTTAATGAATCTATGAAAGTGTTTCTCTATGGAAATATTTTTGTTTGTATCAGTTTTTAGGTAACACCTATATGTGATACGATAGGATATGTGTTTTTCGCTTTCTCACTTACTCCAAGTTGCGTGATTACTTCTAGACTCATCTATGGTGCTGGAGATGGCATTGTTTCATGTTTTTCACTAGCTCCTATTCCATCTGTACAGGTAGCAGTTCTTCTGTGTCCACCCATCTGTCGGTGGACTTTTTGGTTACTTCCATATCTTGGCTATTGTAATACTATGCAATGCAGATTTGCGTGCCTGTGTCCTTCCAATTCTGTCTTCTTAGTTTATAGATCCAGGAATAGTTCTGCTGGATCATACGGTAGCTCAATGTTTACCTTTGAAAGGCACCTCTATTCTGTTCTCCTTAGTGGCTCTTTCCTGGTTACGTCCCACTTAAAGTGGAGGGTATGTATTTCTTCCCAGCACCTTCAGGATTTATTCTTCGTAGTTTTTGCTGATGGTTATTCTGAGTGGTGTGAGCTGATACCTCTTTGTGGTTGAATTTGCATGTGTCTCATACTGCGTTGAAATTGAGCTTTTAAGACATGTCCTTTTTATTTTTCCAGCTGTGATTAGAGCTTATTTCCTCAAAGTGTTTTCTTAAAGTATGTGTCTCCATTTGAAATATTTTGGCCATTATCTCCCTCAAGACACTTTGAGGGCAGGTTTCATTTACAGCCTTGCAGTACTTGTTCATATGAAGTGACCATTAGCTCAGGCTTTAAACCTGCTTTTGCAGGTAACGGCCAGAGAGCAGCAGCCTTTCTACGTTCCCCTTGCTGGTACTAGGGAAACAGACCTACCGGCCAGTGGTGTTCTTCGTTTATAAATTAGAGTGCAATGTGCCCGGATAAACCCACAAATGTTGATGTCTCCTTGCTTTTGTTTGTTTTTAAATGTAATTTATATTTATTATTAGAGTAATATTCCATTGCGTACGTGGACCACTGCTTCTTGGTGCATTCCTCGGTTGATGGACATTTTCATTGCTTCCAAGTGCTGGCTAAGGTAAATCTTGCTGGCGTACAGGTTTGCCAGCCTGTGACTTTTTGATTCTCATTTTCTCAGGTGATGGGCCAAGCAGTGGTTGTGACTGATTGACTGGTAGCTCAATGTTTCCCTTTTCAAAGCACCTGCACTGTGTTTTCATTAGTGGCTCTTTACATGCCCCCCCTTCCAACCGAGGGTACGCATTTCTCCACACTCCCTTCACCGTTTATTTTTTGCAGCATTATTCCTAATGGCCATTCTGACTGCTGTGAGCTGATAGGTTTTTGTAATATGGGTATGCATGTCTTAAATTTTTTTTAAATTCATCATATTCCTACGCCTTTTTTCTTTTCTCTTAAAAGAAAAAACCGTGAGTACAACATAGCTCTTGAAATTGTCTTCTTCGAAGGTTGCCCTCTTTTGAATTTTTTGGTCGATTTTTGACCCCAGAAATTTTCTGGTGGGCAGGTGTCATTTACAGAACTGCAAGTTGGTGAAAATTTAGTGACCTTTTGCAGTGGGTTCAAAGCTGCTGTTGTGGGGAACGTCCACAAGGAGGTAGCATTTCTCCATTCCCCAATCTGGGTACTAGGGCAGCAGAGCCTTTCTGGAAGTCATTGTCCTAGGTTGTAAATTAGAATGGAATTGGCCAGGAGAAATCCCCATAAGTTTATGTCTCATTACTTCTTCTTGGTTTTGAAAAGTTTTTTAATCTGGGTAAAGTTTAGAATATTGTTTGTCCTAGGTGTACACAATCTGGTTCATTTGTACATTATGTATGTCTATTAATGTACAGATCCTCTTCCCATGTAAAATATATTACAGTGTTCCGTCGACCTCCCTTGCTATATGTTCGGTCTTTTTGATGCATGTATATAATATGTATTTGTCTATGTATAGTAACAGTAATCTTCGTTTCTCAATTTCCCCCCTCCTTTCCTTTCAGATGAGCATAGTTTGTTTTCTAAGCCTGTGAGTGTCTTTCTCTTTGGAAATATGTTCATCTGGGTCAGTTATTAGATAACGCCTATAAGTGATATCATAGGATACAGGACTTTTGCTTTCCGACTTAGCTCATGTTCTGTGATTAGCTCCAAGATCATCTATGGTGCCTCAAAGAGCAGTGTTTCATTGTTTTCCATGGCTAGTATTCATTGTGTACATGGACCACTTCTTCTTTATCCTTTCCTCTGTTGATGGACATTTTGCTTGCTTCACTGTCTTGTCTATTGTGAATAAGGCTGCAGTGCAGCTTTTGCAGCCCGGGTCTTCTTCTTTCTGGTCTTCTCAGGTGAGAGGCCCATTGGTGCGCCTGCTGGATTGAATGGTACCGCAATTTGTCCTTTTCCACGCAGCTCCTTTCTGTTCTCGTTAGTAGCGTTTAACCCTTTTACATCTCACCAGCAGCTAGAGGGTACACAGTTCTCTAAAACCTCGTCAGCCTTTATTGTTTGTAGACTTTTTGCCAATGGTCAGTCGACTGGTGTGAGTTGAAAACTTTTTGTAGATTAGACTGCATGAGTCTAATACTTCCTGAGGCTGAGCTTTTATCCATTTTCCTTTCTTTAAAAAGAGAGTGAGTAAAACACCTCTTCATACTATCTTCGTGAACATGTTGCCTGTTTTGAATTATTTTATCCATTCCCTACCTCAGCACAATTTTGAGGGCAGGTGTCCTTTACAGCCCTGAGTCCTTGTGAATGGTAAGTGACCATTAGCTGTGGGTTAAAAGCTGCTCTTGCGGGAATCGGCCACAGGGCGGCAGCATTTCTCCTTTACCAAATCTGGTTACTAGGGCAACAGAGCCTTACTGGAAGTGGTGTTCTAGGTTGTAAATTAGAATGGAATGTGCGAGGAAAAAGCCCTTTAAGTTTATGTCTCATTACTTTTTGTTGGTATTTTCAACTTAATTTTTATTTTTTATCACAGCAAACTTGATTACAATGTTTTGTTTGTTCTAGGTGTGCAAGATGTGGTTCTTTCACACATATACATATATCTATTCTTCTTCGGATCCTTTTCCCATGTAGGTTATGACACAATGTTGAGTAGTCTTCTCTTGGTGTTGAGTAGGTCTTTGGTGATTATATATTTCACAAGTGTTTGTATCCCTCTGTTAACCTCAGTATGGTAATGTATCCAATCCTCACACCTTTCCATTTGGTGAACCATAAGTTTTTTAATGAATCTATGAAAGTGTTTCTCTATGGAAATATTTTTGTTTGTATCAGTTTTTAGGTAACACCTATATGTGATACGATAGGATATGTGTTTTTCGCTTTCTCACTTACTCCAAGTTGCGTGATTACTTCTAGACTCATCTATGGTGCTGGAGATGGCATTGTTTCATGTTTTTCACTAGCTCCTATTCCATCTGTACAGGTAGCAGTTCTTCTGTGTCCACCCATCTGTCGGTGGACTTTTTGGTTACTTCCATATCTTGGCTATTGTAATACTATGCAATGCAGATTTGCGTGCCTGTGTCCTTCCAATTCTGTCTTCTTAGTTTATAGATCCAGGAATAGTTCTGCTGGATCATACGGTAGCTCAATGTTTACCTTTGAAAGGCACCTCTATTCTGTTCTCCTTAGTGGCTCTTTCCTGGTTACGTCCCACTTAAAGTGGAGGGTATGTATTTCTTCCCAGCACCTTCAGGATTTATTCTTCGTAGTTTTTGCTGATGGTTATTCTGAGTGGTGTGAGCTGATACCTCTTTGTGGTTGAATTTGCATGTGTCTCATACTGCGTTGAAATTGAGCTTTTAAGACATGTCCTTTTTATTTTTCCAGCTGTGATTAGAGCTTATTTCCTCAAAGTGTTTTCTTAAAGTATGTGTCTCCATTTGAAATATTTTGGCCATTATCTCCCTCAAGACACTTTGAGGGCAGGTTTCATTTACAGCCTTGCAGTACTTGTTCATATGAAGTGACCATTAGCTCAGGCTTTAAACCTGCTTTTGCAGGTAACGGCCAGAGAGCAGCAGCCTTTCTACGTTCCCCTTGCTGGTACTAGGGAAACAGACCTACCGGCCAGTGGTGTTCTTCGTTTATAAATTAGAGTGCAATGTGCCCGGATAAACCCACAAATGTTGATGTCTCCTTGCTTTTGTTTGTTTTTAAATGTAATTTATATTTATTATTAGAGTAATATTCCATTGCGTACGTGGACCACTGCTTCTTGGTGCATTCCTCGGTTGATGGACATTTTCATTGCTTCCAAGTGCTGGCTAAGGTAAATCTTGCTGGCGTACAGGTTTGCCAGCCTGTGACTTTTTGATTCTCATTTTCTCAGGTGATGGGCCAAGCAGTGGTTGTGACTGATTGACTGGTAGCTCAATGTTTCCCTTTTCAAAGCACCTGCACTGTGTTTTCATTAGTGGCTCTTTACATGCCCCCCCTTCCAACCGAGGGTACGCATTTCTCCACACTCCCTTCACCGTTTATTTTTTGCAGCATTATTCCTAATGGCCATTCTGACTGCTGTGAGCTGATAGGTTTTTGTAATATGGGTATGCATGTCTTAAATTTTTTTTAAATTCATCATATTCCTACGCCTTTTTTCTTTTCTCTTAAAAGAAAAAACCGTGAGTACAACATAGCTCTTGAAATTGTCTTCTTCGAAGGTTGCCCTCTTTTGAATTTTTTGGTCGATTTTTGACCCCAGAAATTTTCTGGTGGGCAGGTGTCATTTACAGAACTGCAAGTTGGTGAAAATTTAGTGACCTTTTGCAGTGGGTTCAAAGCTGCTGTTGTGGGGAACGTCCACAAGGAGGTAGCATTTCTCCATTCCCCAATCTGGGTACTAGGGCAGCAGAGCCTTTCTGGAAGTCATTGTCCTAGGTTGTAAATTAGAATGGAATTGGCCAGGAGAAATCCCCATAAGTTTATGTCTCATTACTTCTTCTTGGTTTTGAAAAGTTTTTTAATCTGGGTAAAGTTTAGAATATTGTTTGTCCTAGGTGTACACAATCTGGTTCATTTGTACATTATGTATGTCTATTAATGTACAGATCCTCTTCCCATGTAAAATATATTACAGTGTTCCGTCGACCTCCCTTGCTATATGTTCGGTCTTTTTGATGCATGTATATAATATGTATTTGTCTATGTATAGTAACAGTAATCTTCGTTTCTCAATTTCCCCCCTCCTTTCCTTTCAGATGAGCATAGTTTGTTTTCTAAGCCTGTGAGTGTCTTTCTCTTTGGAAATATGTTCATCTGGGTCAGTTATTAGATAACGCCTATAAGTGATATCATAGGATATAGGACTTTTGCTTTCCGACTTAGCTCATGTTCTGTGATTAGCTCCAAGATCATCTATGGTGCCTCAAAGAGCAGTGTTTCATTGTTTTCCATGGCTAGTATTCATTGTGTACATGGACCACTTCTTCTTTATCCTTTCCTCTGTTGATGGACATTTTGCTTGCTTCACTGTCTTGTCTATTGTGAATAAGGCTGCAGTGCAGCTTTTGCAGCCCGGGTCTTCTTCTTTCTGGTCTTCTCAGGTGAGAGGCCCATTGGTGCGCCTGCTGGATTGAATGGTACCGCAATTTGTCCTTTTCCACGCAGCTCCTTTCTGTTCTCGTTAGTAGCGTTTAACCCTTTTACATCTCACCAGCAGCTAGAGGGTACACAGTTCTCTAAAACCTCGTCAGCCTTTATTGTTTGTAGACTTTTTGCCAATGGTCAGTCGACTGGTGTGAGTTGAAAACTTTTTGTAGATTAGACTGCATGAGTCTAATACTTCCTGAGGCTGAGCTTTTATCCATTTTCCTTTCTTTAAAAAGAGAGTGAGTAAAACACCTCTTCATACTATCTTCGTGAACATGTTGCCTGTTTTGAATTATTTTATCCATTCCCTACCTCAGCACAATTTTGAGGGCAGGTGTCCTTTACAGCCCTGAGTCCTTGTGAATGGTAAGTGACCATTAGCTGTGGGTTAAAAGCTGCTCTTGCGGGAATCGGCCACAGGGCGGCAGCATTTCTCCTTTACCAAATCTGGTTACTAGGGCAACAGAGCCTTACTGGAAGTGGTGTTCTAGGTTGTAAATTAGAATGGAATGTGCGAGGAAAAAGCCCTTTCAGTTTATGTCTCATTACTTTTTGTTGGTATTTTCAACTTAATTTTTATTTTTTATCACAGCAAACTTGATTACAATGTTTTCTTTGTTCTAGGTGTGCAAGATGTGGTTCTTTCACACATATACATATATCTATTCTTCTTCGGATCCTTTTCCCATGTAGGTTATGACACAATGTTGAGTAGTCTTCTCTTGGTGTTGAGTAGGTCTTTGGTGATTATATATTTCACAAGTGTTTGTATCCCTCTGTTAACCTCAGTATGGTAATGTATCCAATCCTCACACCTTTCCATTTGGTGAACCATAAGTTTTTTAATGAATCTATGAAAGTGTTTCTCTATGGAAATATTTTTGTTTGTATCAGTTTTTAGGTAACACCTATATGTGATACGATAGGATATGTGTTTTTCGCTTTCTCACTTACTCCAAGTTGCGTGATTACTTCTAGACTCATCTATGGTGCTGGAGATGGCATTGTTTCATGTTTTTCACTAGCTCCTATTCCATCTGTACAGGTAGCAGTTCTTCTGTGTCCACCCATCTGTCGGTGGACTTTTTGGTTACTTCCATATCTTGGCTATTGTAATACTATGCAATGCAGATTTGCGTGCCTGTGTCCTTCCAATTCTGTCTTCTTAGTTTATAGATCCAGGAATAGTTCTGCTGGATCATACGGTAGCTCAATGTTTACCTTTGAAAGGCACCTCTATTCTGTTCTCCTTAGTGGCTCTTTCCTGGTTACGTCCCACTTAAAGTGGAGGGTATGTATTTCTTCCCAGCACCTTCAGGATTTATTCTTCGTAGTTTTTGCTGATGGTTATTCTGAGTGGTGTGAGCTGATACCTCTTTGTGGTTGAATTTGCATGTGTCTCATACTGCGTTGAAATTGAGCTTTTAAGACATGTCCTTTTTATTTTTCCAGCTGTGATTAGAGCTTATTTCCTCAAAGTGTTTTCTTAAAGTATGTGTCTCCATTTGAAATATTTTGGCCATTATCTCCCTCAAGACACTTTGAGGGCAGGTTTCATTTACAGCCTTGCAGTACTTGTTCATATGAAGTGACCATTAGCTCAGGCTTTAAACCTGCTTTTGCAGGTAACGGCCAGAGAGCAGCAGCCTTTCTACGTTCCCCTTGCTGGTACTAGGGAAACAGACCTACCGGCCAGTGGTGTTCTTCGTTTATAAATTAGAGTGCAATGTGCCCGGATAAACCCACAAATGTTGATGTCTCCTTGCTTTTGTTTGTTTTTAAATGTAATTTATATTTATTATTAGAGTAATATTCCATTGCGTACGTGGACCACTGCTTCTTGGTGCATTCCTCGGTTGATGGACATTTTCATTGCTTCCAAGTGCTGGCTAAGGTAAATCTTGCTGGCGTACAGGTTTGCCAGCCTGTGACTTTTTGATTCTCATTTTCTCAGGTGATGGGCCAAGCAGTGGTTGTGACTGATTGACTGGTAGCTCAATGTTTCCCTTTTCAAAGCACCTGCACTGTGTTTTCATTAGTGGCTCTTTACATGCCCCCCCTTCCAACCGAGGGTACGCATTTCTCCACACTCCCTTCACCGTTTATTTTTTGCAGCATTATTCCTAATGGCCATTCTGACTGCTGTGAGCTGATAGGTTTTTGTAATATGGGTATGCATGTCTTAAATTTTTTTTAAATTCATCATATTCCTACGCCTTTTTTCTTTTCTCTTAAAAGAAAAAACCGTGAGTACAACATAGCTCTTGAAATTGTCTTCTTCGAAGGTTGCCCTCTTTTGAATTTTTTGGTCGATTTTTGACCCCAGAAATTTTCTGGTGGGCAGGTGTCATTTACAGAACTGCAAGTTGGTGAAAATTTAGTGACCTTTTGCAGTGGGTTCAAAGCTGCTGTTGTGGGGAACGTCCACAAGGAGGTAGCATTTCTCCATTCCCCAATCTGGGTACTAGGGCAGCAGAGCCTTTCTGGAAGTCATTGTCCTAGGTTGTAAATTAGAATGGAATTGGCCAGGAGAAATCCCCATAAGTTTATGTCTCATTACTTCTTCTTGGTTTTGAAAAGTTTTTTAATCTGGGTAAAGTTTAGAATATTGTTTGTCCTAGGTGTACACAATCTGGTTCATTTGTACATTATGTATGTCTATTAATGTACAGATCCTCTTCCCATGTAAAATATATTACAGTGTTCCGTCGACCTCCCTTGCTATATGTTCGGTCTTTTTGATGCATGTATATAATATGTATTTGTCTATGTATAGTAACAGTAATCTTCGTTTCTCAATTTCCCCCCTCCTTTCCTTTCAGATGAGCATAGTTTGTTTTCTAAGCCTGTGAGTGTCTTTCTCTTTGGAAATATGTTCATCTGGGTCAGTTATTAGATAACGCCTATAAGTGATATCATAGGATATAGGACTTTTGCTTTCCGACTTAGCTCATGTTCTGTGATTAGCTCCAAGATCATCTATGGTGCCTCAAAGAGCAGTGTTTCATTGTTTTCCATGGCTAGTATTCATTGTGTACATGGACCACTTCTTCTTTATCCTTTCCTCTGTTGATGGACATTTTGCTTGCTTCACTGTCTTGTCTATTGTGAATAAGGCTGCAGTGCAGCTTTTGCAGCCCGGGTCTTCTTCTTTCTGGTCTTCTCAGGTGAGAGGCCCATTGGTGCGCCTGCTGGATTGAATGGTACCGCAATTTGTCCTTTTCCACGCAGCTCCTTTCTGTTCTCGTTAGTAGCGTTTAACCCTTTTACATCTCACCAGCAGCTAGAGGGTACACAGTTCTCTAAAACCTCGTCAGCCTTTATTGTTTGTAGACTTTTTGCCAATGGTCAGTCGACTGGTGTGAGTTGAAAACTTTTTGTAGATTAGACTGCATGAGTCTAATACTTCCTGAGGCTGAGCTTTTATCCATTTTCCTTTCTTTAAAAAGAGAGTGAGTAAAACACCTCTTCATACTATCTTCGTGAACATGTTGCCTGTTTTGAATTATTTTATCCATTCCCTACCTCAGCACAATTTTGAGGGCAGGTGTCCTTTACAGCCCTGAGTCCTTGTGAATGGTAAGTGACCATTAGCTGTGGGTTAAAAGCTGCTCTTGCGGGAATCGGCCACAGGGCGGCAGCATTTCTCCTTTACCAAATCTGGTTACTAGGGCAACAGAGCCTTACTGGAAGTGGTGTTCTAGGTTGTAAATTAGAATGGAATGTGCGAGGAAAAAGCCCTTTCAGTTTATGTCTCATTACTTTTTGTTGGTATTTTCAACTTAATTTTTATTTTTTATCACAGCAAACTTGATTACAATGTTTTCTTTGTTCTAGGTGTGCAAGATGTGGTTCTTTCACACATATACATATATCTATTCTTCTTCGGATCCTTTTCCCATGTAGGTTATGACACAATGTTGAGTAGTCTTCTCTTGGTGTTGAGTAGGTCTTTGGTGATTATATATTTCACAAGTGTTTGTATCCCTCTGTTAACCTCAGTATGGTAATGTATCCAATCCTCACACCTTTCCATTTGGTGAACCATAAGTTTTTTAATGAATCTATGAAAGTGTTTCTCTATGGAAATATTTTTGTTTGTATCAGTTTTTAGGTAACACCTATATGTGATACGATAGGATATGTGTTTTTCGCTTTCTCACTTACTCCAAGTTGCGTGATTACTTCTAGACTCATCTATGGTGCTGGAGATGGCATTGTTTCATGTTTTTCACTAGCTCCTATTCCATCTGTACAGGTAGCAGTTCTTCTGTGTCCACCCATCTGTCGGTGGACTTTTTGGTTACTTCCATATCTTGGCTATTGTAATACTATGCAATGCAGATTTGCGTGCCTGTGTCCTTCCAATTCTGTCTTCTTAGTTTATAGATCCAGGAATAGTTCTGCTGGATCATACGGTAGCTCAATGTTTACCTTTGAAAGGCACCTCTATTCTGTTCTCCTTAGTGGCTCTTTCCTGGTTACGTCCCACTTAAAGTGGAGGGTATGTATTTCTTCCCAGCACCTTCAGGATTTATTCTTCGTAGTTTTTGCTGATGGTTATTCTGAGTGGTGTGAGCTGATACCTCTTTGTGGTTGAATTTGCATGTGTCTCATACTGCGTTGAAATTGAGCTTTTAAGACATGTCCTTTTTATTTTTCCAGCTGTGATTAGAGCTTATTTCCTCAAAGTGTTTTCTTAAAGTATGTGTCTCCATTTGAAATATTTTGGCCATTATCTCCCTCAAGACACTTTGAGGGCAGGTTTCATTTACAGCCTTGCAGTACTTGTTCATATGAAGTGACCATTAGCTCAGGCTTTAAACCTGCTTTTGCAGGTAACGGCCAGAGAGCAGCAGCCTTTCTACGTTCCCCTTGCTGGTACTAGGGAAACAGACCTACCGGCCAGTGGTGTTCTTCGTTTATAAATTAGAGTGCAATGTGCCCAGATAAACCCACAAATGTTGATGTCTCCTTGCTTTTGTTTGTTTTTAAATGTAATTTATATTTATTATTAGAGTAATATTCCATTGCGTACGTGGACCACTGCTTCTTGGTGCATTCCTCGGTTGATGGACATTTTCATTGCTTCCAAGTGCTGGCTAAGGTAAATCTTGCTGGCGTACAGGTTTGCCAGCCTGTGACTTTTTGATTCTCATTTTCTCAGGTGATGGGCCAAGCAGTGGTTGTGACTGATTGACTGGTAGCTCAATGTTTCCCTTTTCAAAGCACCTGCACTGTGTTTTCATTAGTGGCTCTTTACATGCCCCCCCTTCCAACCGAGGGTACGCATTTCTCCACACTCCCTTCACCGTTTATTTTTTGCAGCATTATTCCTAATGGCCATTCTGACTGCTGTGAGCTGATAGGTTTTTGTAATATGGGTATGCATGTCTTAAATTTTTTTTAAATTCATCATATTCCTACGCCTTTTTCTTTTCTCTTAAAAGAAAAAACCGTGAGTACAACATAGCTCTTGAAATTGTCTTCTTCGAAGGTTGCCCTCTTTTGAATTTTTTGGTCGATTTTTGACCCCAGAAATTTTCTGGTGGGCAGGTGTCATTTACAGAACTGCAAGTTGGTGAAAATTTAGTGACCTTTTGCAGTGGGTTCAAAGCTGCTGTTGTGGGGAACGTCCACAAGGAGGTAGCATTTCTCCATTCCCCAATCTGGGTACTAGGGCAGCAGAGCCTTTCTGGAAGTCATTGTCCTAGGTTGTAAATTAGAATGGAATTGGCCAGGAGAAATCCCCATAAGTTTATGTCTCATTACTTCTTCTTGGTTTTGAAAAGTTTTTTAATCTGGGTAAAGTTTAGAATATTGTTTGTCCTAGGTGTACACAATCTGGTTCATTTGTACATTATGTATGTCTATTAATGTACAGATCCTCTTCCCATGTAAAATATATTACAGTGTTCCGTCGACCTCCCTTGCTATATGTTCGGTCTTTTTGATGCATGTATATAATATGTATTTGTCTATGTATAGTAACAGTAATCTTCGTTTCTCAATTTCCCCCCTCCTTTCCTTTCAGATGAGCATAGTTTGTTTTCTAAGCCTGTGAGTGTCTTTCTCTTTGGAAATATGTTCATCTGGGTCAGTTATTAGATAACGCCTATAAGTGATATCATAGGATATAGGACTTTTGCTTTCCGACTTAGCTCATGTTCTGTGATTAGCTCCAAGATCATCTATGGTGCCTCAAAGAGCAGTGTTTCATTGTTTTCCATGGCTAGTATTCATTGTGTACATGGACCACTTCTTCTTTATCCTTTCCTCTGTTGATGGACATTTTGCTTGCTTCACTGTCTTGTCTATTGTGAATAAGGCTGCAGTGCAGCTTTTGCAGCCCGGGTCTTCTTCTTTCTGGTCTTCTCAGGTGAGAGGCCCATTGGTGCGCCTGCTGGATTGAATGGTACCGCAATTTGTCCTTTTCCACGCAGCTCCTTTCTGTTCTCGTTAGTAGCGTTTAACCCTTTTACATCTCACCAGCAGCTAGAGGGTACACAGTTCTCTAAAACCTCGTCAGCCTTTATTGTTTGTAGACTTTTTGCCAATGGTCAGTCGACTGGTGTGAGTTGAAAACTTTTTGTAGATTAGACTGCATGAGTCTAATACTTCCTGAGGCTGAGCTTTTATCCATTTTCCTTTCTTTAAAAAGAGAGTGAGTAAAACACCTCTTCATACTATCTTCGTGAACATGTTGCCTGTTTTGAATTATTTTATCCATTCCCTACCTCAGCACAATTTTGAGGGCAGGTGTCCTTTACAGCCCTGAGTCCTTGTGAATGGTAAGTGACCATTAGCTGTGGGTTAAAAGCTGCTCTTGCGGGAATCGGCCACAGGGCGGCAGCATTTCTCCTTTACCAAATCTGGTTACTAGGGCAACAGAGCCTTACTGGAAGTGGTGTTCTAGGTTGTAAATTAGAATGGAATGTGCGAGGAAAAAGCCCTTTCAGTTTATGTCTCATTACTTTTTGTTGGTATTTTCAACTTAATTTTTATTTTTTATCACAGCAAACTTGATTACAATGTTTTCTTTGTTCTAGGTGTGCAAGATGTGGTTCTTTCACACATATACATATATCTATTCTTCTTCGGATCCTTTTCCCATGTAGGTTATGACACAATGTTGAGTAGTCTTCTCTTGGTGTTGAGTAGGTCTTTGGTGATTATATATTTCACAAGTGTTTGTATCCCTCTGTTAACCTCAGTATGGTAATGTATCCAATCCTCACACCTTTCCATTTGGTGAACCATAAGTTTTTTAATGAATCTATGAAAGTGTTTCTCTATGGAAATATTTTTGTTTGTATCAGTTTTTAGGTAACACCTATATGTGATACGATAGGATATGTGTTTTTCGCTTTCTCACTTACTCCAAGTTGCGTGATTACTTCTAGACTCATCTATGGTGCTGGAGATGGCATTGTTTCATGTTTTTCACTAGCTCCTATTCCATCTGTACAGGTAGCAGTTCTTCTGTGTCCACCCATCTGTCGGTGGACTTTTTGGTTACTTCCATATCTTGGCTATTGTAATACTATGCAATGCAGATTTGCGTGCCTGTGTCCTTCCAATTCTGTCTTCTTAGTTTATAGATCCAGGAATAGTTCTGCTGGATCATACGGTAGCTCAATGTTTACCTTTGAAAGGCACCTCTATTCTGTTCTCCTTAGTGGCTCTTTCCTGGTTACGTCCCACTTAAAGTGGAGGGTATGTATTTCTTCCCAGCACCTTCAGGATTTATTCTTCGTAGTTTTTGCTGATGGTTATTCTGAGTGGTGTGAGCTGATACCTCTTTGTGGTTGAATTTGCATGTGTGTCATACTGCGTTGAAATTGAGCTTTTAAGACATGTCCTTTTTATTTTTCCAGCTGTGATTAGAGCTTATTTCCTCAAAGTGTTTTCTTAAAGTATGTGTCTCCATTTGAAATATTTTGGCCATTATCTCCCTCAAGACACTTTGAGGGCAGGTTTCATTTACAGCCTTGCAGTACTTGTTCATATGAAGTGACCATTAGCTCAGGCTTTAAACCTGCTTTTGCAGGTAACGGCCAGAGAGCAGCAGCCTTTCTACGTTCCCCTTGCTGGTACTAGGGAAACAGACCTACCGGCCAGTGGTGTTCTTCGTTTATAAATTAGAGTGCAATGTGCCCGGATAAACCCACAAATGTTGATGTCTCCTTGCTTTTGTTTGTTTTTAAATGTAATTTATATTTATTATTAGAGTAATATTCCATTGCGTACGTGGACCACTGCTTCTTGGTGCATTCCTCGGTTGATGGACATTTTCATTGCTTCCAAGTGCTGGCTAAGGTAAATCTTGCTGGCGTACAGGTTTGCCAGCCTGTGACTTTTTGATTCTCATTTTCTCAGGTGATGGGCCAAGCAGTGGTTGTGACTGATTGACTGGTAGCTCAATGTTTCCCTTTTCAAAGCACCTGCACTGTGTTTTCATTAGTGGCTCTTTACATGCCCCCCCTTCCAACCGAGGGTACGCATTTCTCCACACTCCCTTCACCGTTTATTTTTTGCAGCATTATTCCTAATGGCCATTCTGACTGCTGTGAGCTGATAGGTTTTTGTAATATGGGTATGCATGTCTTAAATTTTTTTAAAATTCATCATATTCCTACGCCTTTTTCTTTTCTCTTAAAAGAAAAAACCGTGAGTACAACATAGCTCTTGAAATTGTCTTCTTCGAAGGTTGCCCTCTTTTGAATTTTTTGGTCGATTTTTGACCCCAGAAATTTTCTGGTGGGCAGGTGTCATTTACAGAACTGCAAGTTGGTGAAAATTTAGTGACCTTTTGCAGTGGGTTCAAAGCTGCTGTTGTGGGGAACGTCCACAAGGAGGTAGCATTTCTCCATTCCCCAATCTGGGTACTAGGGCAGCAGAGCCTTTCTGGAAGTCATTGTCCTAGGTTGTAAATTAGAATGGAATTGGCCAGGAGAAATCCCCATAAGTTTATGTCTCATTACTTCTTCTTGGTTTTGAAAAGTTTTTTAATCTGGGTAAAGTTTAGAATATTGTTTGTCCTAGGTGTACACAATCTGGTTCATTTGTACATTATGTATGTCTATTAATGTACAGATCCTCTTCCCATGTAAAATATATTACAGTGTTCCGTCGACCTCCCTTGCTATATGTTCGGTCTTTTTGATGCATGTATATAATATGTATTTGTCTATGTATAGTAACAGTAATCTTCGTTTCTCAATTTCCCCCCTCCTTTCCTTTCAGATGAGCATAGTTTGTTTTCTAAGCCTGTGAGTGTCTTTCTCTTTGGAAATATGTTCATCTGGGTCAGTTATTAGATAACGCCTATAAGTGATATCATAGGATATAGGACTTTTGCTTTCCGACTTAGCTCATGTTCTGTGATTAGCTCCAAGATCATCTATGGTGCCTCAAAGAGCAGTGTTTCATTGTTTTCCATGGCTAGTATTCATTGTGTACATGGACCACTTCTTCTTTATCCTTTCCTCTGTTGATGGACATTTTGCTTGCTTCACTGTCTTGTCTATTGTGAATAAGGCTGCAGTGCAGCTTTTGCAGCCCGGGTCTTCTTCTTTCTGGTCTTCTCAGGTGAGAGGCCCATTGGTGCGCCTGCTGGATTGAATGGTACCGCAATTTGTCCTTTTCCACGCAGCTCCTTTCTGTTCTCGTTAGTAGCGTTTAACCCTTTTACATCTCACCAGCAGCTAGAGGGTACACAGTTCTCTAAAACCTCGTCAGCCTTTATTGTTTGTAGACTTTTTGCCAATGGTCAGTCGACTGGTGTGAGTTGAAAACTTTTTGTAGATTAGACTGCATGAGTCTAATACTTCCTGAGGCTGAGCTTTTATCCATTTTCCTTTCTTTAAAAAGAGAGTGAGTAAAACACCTCTTCATACTATCTTCGTGAACATGTTGCCTGTTTTGAATTATTTTATCCATTCCCTACCTCAGCACAATTTTGAGGGCAGGTGTCCTTTACAGCCCTGAGTCCTTGTGAATGGTAAGTGACCATTAGCTGTGGGTTAAAAGCTGCTCTTGCGGGAATCGGCCACAGGGCGGCAGCATTTCTCCTTTACCAAATCTGGTTACTAGGGCAACAGAGCCTTACTGGAAGTGGTGTTCTAGGTTGTAAATTAGAATGGAATGTGCGAGGAAAAAGCCCTTTCAGTTTATGTCTCATTACTTTTTGTTGGTATTTTCAACTTAATTTTTATTTTTTATCACAGCAAACTTGATTACAATGTTTTGTTTGTTCTAGGTGTGCAAGATGTGGTTCTTTCACACATATACATATATCTATTCTTCTTCGGATCCTTTTCCCATGTAGGTTATGACACAATGTTGAGTAGTCTTCTCTTGGTGTTGAGTAGGTCTTTGGTGATTATATATTTCACAAGTGTTTGTATCCCTCTGTTAACCTCAGTATGGTAATGTATCCAATCCTCACACCTTTCCATTTGGTGAACCATAAGTTTTTTAATGAATCTATGAAAGTGTTTCTCTATGGAAATATTTTTGTTTGTATCAGTTTTTAGGTAACACCTATATGTGATACGATAGGATATGTGTTTTTCGCTTTCTCACTTACTCCAAGTTGCGTGATTACTTCTAGACTCATCTATGGTGCTGGAGATGGCATTGTTTCATGTTTTTCACTAGCTCCTATTCCATCTGTACAGGTAGCAGTTCTTCTGTGTCCACCCATCTGTCGGTGGACTTTTTGGTTACTTCCATATCTTGGCTATTGTAATACTATGCAATGCAGATTTGCGTGCCTGTGTCCTTCCAATTCTGTCTTCTTAGTTTATAGATCCAGGAATAGTTCTGCTGGATCATACGGTAGCTCAATGTTTACCTTTGAAAGGCACCTCTATTCTGTTCTCCTTAGTGGCTCTTTCCTGGTTACGTCCCACTTAAAGTGGAGGGTATGTATTTCTTCCCAGCACCTTCAGGATTTATTCTTCGTAGTTTTTGCTGATGGTTATTCTGAGTGGTGTGAGCTGATACCTCTTTGTGGTTGAATTTGCATGTGTGTCATACTGCGTTGAAATTGAGCTTTTAAGACATGTCCTTTTTATTTTTCCAGCTGTGATTAGAGCTTATTTCCTCAAAGTGTTTTCTTAAAGTATGTGTCTCCATTTGAAATATTTTGGCCATTATCTCCCTCAAGACACTTTGAGGGCAGGTTTCATTTACAGCCTTGCAGTACTTGTTCATATGAAGTGACCATTAGCTCAGGCTTTAAACCTGCTTTTGCAGGTAACGGCCAGAGAGCAGCAGCCTTTCTACGTTCCCCTTGCTGGTACTAGGGAAACAGACCTACCGGCCAGTGGTGTTCTTCGTTTATAAATTAGAGTGCAATGTGCCCGGATAAACCCACAAATGTTGATGTCTCCTTGCTTTTGTTTGTTTTTAAATGTAATTTATATTTATTATTAGAGTAATATTCCATTGCGTACGTGGACCACTGCTTCTTGGTGCATTCCTCGGTTGATGGACATTTTCATTGCTTCCAAGTGCTGGCTAAGGTAAATCTTGCTGGCGTACAGGTTTGCCAGCCTGTGACTTTTTGATTCTCATTTTCTCAGGTGATGGGCCAAGCAGTGGTTGTGACTGATTGACTGGTAGCTCAATGTTTCCCTTTTCAAAGCACCTGCACTGTGTTTTCATTAGTGGCTCTTTACATGCCCCCCCTTCCAACCGAGGGTACGCATTTCTCCACACTCCCTTCACCGTTTATTTTTTGCAGCATTATTCCTAATGGCCATTCTGACTGCTGTGAGCTGATAGGTTTTTGTAATATGGGTATGCATGTCTTAAATTTTTTTTAAATTCATCATATTCCTACGCCTTTTTCTTTTCTCTTAAAAGAAAAAACCGTGAGTACAACATAGCTCTTGAAATTGTCTTCTTCGAAGGTTGCCCTCTTTTGAATTTTTTGGTCGATTTTTGACCCCAGAAATTTTCTGGTGGGCAGGTGTCATTTACAGAACTGCAAGTTGGTGAAAATTTAGTGACCTTTTGCAGTGGGTTCAAAGCTGCTGTTGTGGGGAACGTCCACAAGGAGGTAGCATTTCTCCATTCCCCAATCTGGGTACTAGGGCAGCAGAGCCTTTCTGGAAGTCATTGTCCTAGGTTGTAAATTAGAATGGAATTGGCCAGGAGAAATCCCCATAAGTTTATGTCTCATTACTTCTTCTTGGTTTTGAAAAGTTTTTTAATCTGGGTAAAGTTTAGAATATTGTTTGTCCTAGGTGTACACAATCTGGTTCATTTGTACATTATGTATGTCTATTAATGTACAGATCCTCTTCCCATGTAAAATATATTACAGTGTTCCGTCGACCTCCCTTGCTATATGTTCGGTCTTTTTGATGCATGTATATAATATGTATTTGTCTATGTATAGTAACAGTAATCTTCGTTTCTCAATTTCCCCCCTCCTTTCCTTTCAGATGAGCATAGTTTGTTTTCTAAGCCTGTGAGTGTCTTTCTCTTTGGAAATATGTTCATCTGGGTCAGTTATTAGATAACGCCTATAAGTGATATCATAGGATATAGGACTTTTGCTTTCCGACTTAGCTCATGTTCTGTGATTAGCTCCAAGATCATCTATGGTGCCTCAAAGAGCAGTGTTTCATTGTTTTCCATGGCTAGTATTCATTGTGTACATGGACCACTTCTTCTTTATCCTTTCCTCTGTTGATGGACATTTTGCTTGCTTCACTGTCTTGTCTATTGTGAATAAGGCTGCAGTGCAGCTTTTGCAGCCCGGGTCTTCTTCTTTCTGGTCTTCTCAGGTGAGAGGCCCATTGGTGCGCCTGCTGGATTGAATGGTACCGCAATTTGTCCTTTTCCACGCAGCTCCTTTCTGTTCTCGTTAGTAGCGTTTAACCCTTTTACATCTCACCAGCAGCTAGAGGGTACACAGTTCTCTAAAACCTCGTCAGCCTTTATTGTTTGTAGACTTTTTGCCAATGGTCAGTCGACTGGTGTGAGTTGAAAACTTTTTGTAGATTAGACTGCATGAGTCTAATACTTCCTGAGGCTGAGCTTTTATCCATTTTCCTTTCTTTAAAAAGAGAGTGAGTAAAACACCTCTTCATACTATCTTCGTGAACATGTTGCCTGTTTTGAATTATTTTATCCATTCCCTACCTCAGCACAATTTTGAGGGCAGGTGTCCTTTACAGCCCTGAGTCCTTGTGAATGGTAAGTGACCATTAGCTGTGGGTTAAAAGCTGCTCTTGCGGGAATCGGCCACAGGGCGGCAGCATTTCTCCTTTACCAAATCTGGTTACTAGGGCAACAGAGCCTTACTGGAAGTGGTGTTCTAGGTTGTAAATTAGAATGGAATGTGCGAGGAAAAAGCCCTTTCAGTTTATGTCTCATTACTTTTTGTTGGTATTTTCAACTTAATTTTTATTTTTTATCACAGCAAACTTGATTACAATGTTTTGTTTGTTCTAGGTGTGCAAGATGTGGTTCTTTCACACATATACATATATCTATTCTTCTTCGGATCCTTTTCCCATGTAGGTTATGACACAATGTTGAGTAGTCTTCTCTTGGTGTTGAGTAGGTCTTTGGTGATTATATATTTCACAAGTGTTTGTATCCCTCTGTTAACCTCAGTATGGTAATGTATCCAATCCTCACACCTTTCCATTTGGTGAACCATAAGTTTTTTAATGAATCTATGAAAGTGTTTCTCTATGGAAATATTTTTGTTTGTATCAGTTTTTAGGTAACACCTATATGTGATACGATAGGATATGTGTTTTTCGCTTTCTCACTTACTCCAAGTTGCGTGATTACTTCTAGACTCATCTATGGTGCTGGAGATGGCATTGTTTCATGTTTTTCACTAGCTCCTATTCCATCTGTACAGGTAGCAGTTCTTCTGTGTCCACCCATCTGTCGGTGGACTTTTTGGTTACTTCCATATCTTGGCTATTGTAATACTATGCAATGCAGATTTGCGTGCCTGTGTCCTTCCAATTCTGTCTTCTTAGTTTATAGATCCAGGAATAGTTCTGCTGGATCATACGGTAGCTCAATGTTTACCTTTGAAAGGCACCTCTATTCTGTTCTCCTTAGTGGCTCTTTCCTGGTTACGTCCCACTTAAAGTGGAGGGTATGTATTTCTTCCCAGCACCTTCAGGATTTATTCTTCGTAGTTTTTGCTGATGGTTATTCTGAGTGGTGTGAGCTGATACCTCTTTGTGGTTGAATTTGCATGTGTCTCATACTGCGTTGAAATTGAGCTTTTAAGACATGTCCTTTTTATTTTTCCAGCTGTGATTAGAGCTTATTTCCTCAAAGTGTTTTCTTAAAGTATGTGTCTCCATTTGAAATATTTTGGCCATTATCTCCCTCAAGACACTTTGAGGGCAGGTTTCATTTACAGCCTTGCAGTACTTGTTCATATGAAGTGACCATTAGCTCAGGCTTTAAACCTGCTTTTGCAGGTAACGGCCAGAGAGCAGCAGCCTTTCTACGTTCCCCTTGCTGGTACTAGGGAAACAGACCTACCGGCCAGTGGTGTTCTTCGTTTATAAATTAGAGTGCAATGTGCCCGGATAAACCCACAAATGTTGATGTCTCCTTGCTTTTGTTTGTTTTTAAATGTAATTTATATTTATTATTAGAGTAATATTCCATTGCGTACGTGGACCACTGCTTCTTGGTGCATTCCTCGGTTGATGGACATTTTCATTGCTTCCAAGTGCTGGCTAAGGTAAATCTTGCTGGCGTACAGGTTTGCCAGCCTGTGACTTTTTGATTCTCATTTTCTCAGGTGATGGGCCAAGCAGTGGTTGTGACTGATTGACTGGTAGCTCAATGTTTCCCTTTTCAAAGCACCTGCACTGTGTTTTCATTAGTGGCTCTTTACATGCCCCCCCTTCCAACCGAGGGTACGCATTTCTCCACACTCCCTTCACCGTTTATTTTTTGCAGCATTATTCCTAATGGCCATTCTGACTGCTGTGAGCTGATAGGTTTTTGTAATATGGGTATGCATGTCTTAAATTTTTTTTAAATTCATCATATTCCTACGCCTTTTTCTTTTCTCTTAAAAGAAAAAACCGTGAGTACAACATAGCTCTTGAAATTGTCTTCTTCGAAGGTTGCCCTCTTTTGAATTTTTTGGTCGATTTTTGACCCCAGAAATTTTCTGGTGGGCAGGTGTCATTTACAGAACTGCAAGTTGGTGAAAATTTAGTGACCTTTTGCAGTGGGTTCAAAGCTGCTGTTGTGGGGAACGTCCACAAGGAGGTAGCATTTCTCCATTCCCCAATCTGGGTACTAGGGCAGCAGAGCCTTTCTGGAAGTCATTGTCCTAGGTTGTAAATTAGAATGGAATTGGCCAGGAGAAATCCCCATAAGTTTATGTCTCATTACTTCTTCTTGGTTTTGAAAAGTTTTTTAATCTGGGTAAAGTTTAGAATATTGTTTGTCCTAGGTGTACACAATCTGGTTCATTTGTACATTATGTATGTCTATTAATGTACAGATCCTCTTCCCATGTAAAATATATTACAGTGTTCCGTCGACCTCCCTTGCTATATGTTCGGTCTTTTTGATGCATGTATATAATATGTATTTGTCTATGTATAGTAACAGTAATCTTCGTTTCTCAATTTCCCCCCTCCTTTCCTTTCAGATGAGCATAGTTTGTTTTCTAAGCCTGTGAGTGTCTTTCTCTTTGGAAATATGTTCATCTGGGTCAGTTATTAGATAACGCCTATAAGTGATATCATAGGATATAGGACTTTTGCTTTCCGACTTAGCTCATGTTCTGTGATTAGCTCCAAGATCATCTATGGTGCCTCAAAGAGCAGTGTTTCATTGTTTTCCATGGCTAGTATTCATTGTGTACATGGACCACTTCTTCTTTATCCTTTCCTCTGTTGATGGACATTTTGCTTGCTTCACTGTCTTGTCTATTGTGAATAAGGCTGCAGTGCAGCTTTTGCAGCCCGGGTCTTCTTCTTTCTGGTCTTCTCAGGTGAGAGGCCCATTGGTGCGCCTGCTGGATTGAATGGTACCGCAATTTGTCCTTTTCCACGCAGCTCCTTTCTGTTCTCGTTAGTAGCGTTTAACCCTTTTACATCTCACCAGCAGCTAGAGGGTACACAGTTCTCTAAAACCTCGTCAGCCTTTATTGTTTGTAGACTTTTTGCCAATGGTCAGTCGACTGGTGTGAGTTGAAAACTTTTTGTAGATTAGACTGCATGAGTCTAATACTTCCTGAGGCTGAGCTTTTATCCATTTTCCTTTCTTTAAAAAGAGAGTGAGTAAAACACCTCTTCATACTATCTTCGTGAACATGTTGCCTGTTTTGAATTATTTTATCCATTCCCTACCTCAGCACAATTTTGAGGGCAGGTGTCCTTTACAGCCCTGAGTCCTTGTGAATGGTAAGTGACCATTAGCTGTGGGTTAAAAGCTGCTCTTGCGGGAATCGGCCACAGGGCGGCAGCATTTCTCCTTTACCAAATCTGGTTACTAGGGCAACAGAGCCTTACTGGAAGTGGTGTTCTAGGTTGTAAATTAGAATGGAATGTGCGAGGAAAAAGCCCTTTCAGTTTATGTCTCATTACTTTTTGTTGGTATTTTCAACTTAATTTTTATTTTTTATCACAGCAAACTTGATTACAATGTTTTCTTTGTTCTAGGTGTGCAAGATGTGGTTCTTTCACACATATACATATATCTATTCTTCTTCGGATCCTTTTCCCATGTAGGTTATGACACAATGTTGAGTAGTCTTCTCTTGGTGTTGAGTAGGTCTTTGGTGATTATATATTTCACAAGTGTTTGTATCCCTCTGTTAACCTCAGTATGGTAATGTATCCAATCCTCACACCTTTCCATTTGGTGAACCATAAGTTTTTTAATGAATCTATGAAAGTGTTTCTCTATGGAAATATTTTTGTTTGTATCAGTTTTTAGGTAACACCTATATGTGATACGATAGGATATGTGTTTTTCGCTTTCTCACTTACTCCAAGTTGCGTGATTACTTCTAGACTCATCTATGGTGCTGGAGATGGCATTGTTTCATGTTTTTCACTAGCTCCTATTCCATCTGTACAGGTAGCAGTTCTTCTGTGTCCACCCATCTGTCGGTGGACTTTTTGGTTACTTCCATATCTTGGCTATTGTAATACTATGCAATGCAGATTTGCGTGCCTGTGTCCTTCCAATTCTGTCTTCTTAGTTTATAGATCCAGGAATAGTGCTGCTGGATCATACGGTAGCTCAATGTTTACCTTTGAAAGGCACCTCTATTCTGTTCTCCTTAGTGGCTCTTTCCTGGTTACGTCCCACTTAAAGTGGAGGGTATGTATTTCTTCCCAGCACCTTCAGGATTTATTCTTCGTAGTTTTTGCTGATGGTTATTCTGAGTGGTGTGAGCTGATACCTCTTTGTGGTTGAATTTGCATGTGTGTCATACTGCGTTGAAATTGAGCTTTTAAGACATGTCCTTTTTATTTTTCCAGCTGTGATTAGAGCTTATTTCCTCAAAGTGTTTTCTTAAAGTATGTGTCTCCATTTGAAATATTTTGGCCATTATCTCCCTCAAGACACTTTGAGGGCAGGTTTCATTTACAGCCTTGCAGTACTTGTTCATATGAAGTGACCATTAGCTCAGGCTTTAAACCTGCTTTTGCAGGTAACGGCCAGAGAGCAGCAGCCTTTCTACGTTCCCCTTGCTGGTACTAGGGAAACAGACCTACCGGCCAGTGGTGTTCTTCGTTTATAAATTAGAGTGCAATGTGCCCGGATAAACCCACAAATGTTGATGTCTCCTTGCTTTTGTTTGTTTTTAAATGTAATTTATATTTATTATTAGAGTAATATTCCATTGCGTACGTGGACCACTGCTTCTTGGTGCATTCCTCGGTTGATGGACATTTTCATTGCTTCCAAGTGCTGGCTAAGGTAAATCTTGCTGGCGTACAGGTTTGCCAGCCTGTGACTTTTTGATTCTCATTTTCTCAGGTGATGGGCCAAGCAGTGGTTGTGACTGATTGACTGGTAGCTCAATGTTTCCCTTTTCAAAGCACCTGCACTGTGTTTTCATTAGTGGCTCTTTACATGCCCCCCCTTCCAACCGAGGGTACGCATTTCTCCACACTCCCTTCACCGTTTATTTTTTGCAGCATTATTCCTAATGGCCATTCTGACTGCTGTGAGCTGATAGGTTTTTGTAATATGGGTATGCATGTCTTAAATTTTTTTTAAATTCATCATATTCCTACGCCTTTTTCTTTTCTCTTAAAAGAAAAAACCGTGAGTACAACATAGCTCTTGAAATTGTCTTCTTCGAAGGTTGCCCTCTTTTGAATTTTTTGGTCGATTTTTGACCCCAGAAATTTTCTGGTGGGCAGGTGTCATTTACAGAACTGCAAGTTGGTGAAAATTTAGTGACCTTTTGCAGTGGGTTCAAAGCTGCTGTTGTGGGGAACGTCCACAAGGAGGTAGCATTTCTCCATTCCCCAATCTGGGTACTAGGGCAGCAGAGCCTTTCTGGAAGTCATTGTCCTAGGTTGTAAATTAGAATGGAATTGGCCAGGAGAAATCCCCATAAGTTCATGTCTCATTACTTCTTCTTGGTTTTGAAAAGTTTTTTAATCTGGGTAAAGTTTAGAATATTGTTTGTCCTAGGTGTACACAATCTGGTTCATTTGTACATTATGTATGTCTATTAATGTACAGATCCTCTTCCCATGTAAAATATATTACAGTGTTCCGTCGACCTCCCTTGCTATATGTTCGGTCTTTTTGATGCATGTATATAATATGTATTTGTCTATGTATAGTAACAGTAATCTTCGTTTCTCAATTTCCCCCCTCCTTTCCTTTCAGATGAGCATAGTTTGTTTTCTAAGCCTGTGAGTGTCTTTCTCTTTGGAAATATGTTCATCTGGGTCAGTTATTAGATAACGCCTATAAGTGATATCATAGGATATAGGACTTTTGCTTTCCGACTTAGCTCATGTTCTGTGATTAGCTCCAAGATCATCTATGGTGCCTCAAAGAGCAGTGTTTCATTGTTTTCCATGGCTAGTATTCATTGTGTACATGGACCACTTCTTCTTTATCCTTTCCTCTGTTGATGGACATTTTGCTTGCTTCACTGTCTTGTCTATTGTGAATAAGGCTGCAGTGCAGCTTTTGCAGCCCGGGTCTTCTTCTTTCTGGTCTTCTCAGGTGAGAGGCCCATTGGTGCGCCTGCTGGATTGAATGGTACCGCAATTTGTCCTTTTCCACGCAGCTCCTTTCTGTTCTCGTTAGTAGCGTTTAACCCTTTTACATCTCACCAGCAGCTAGAGGGTACACAGTTCTCTAAAACCTCGTCAGCCTTTATTGTTTGTAGACTTTTTGCCAATGGTCAGTCGACTGGTGTGAGTTGAAAACTTTTTGTAGATTAGACTGCATGAGTCTAATACTTCCTGAGGCTGAGCTTTTATCCATTTTCCTTTCTTTAAAAAGAGAGTGAGTAAAACACCTCTTCATACTATCTTCGTGAACATGTTGCCTGTTTTGAATTATTTTATCCATTCCCTACCTCAGCACAATTTTGAGGGCAGGTGTCCTTTACAGCCCTGAGTCCTTGTGAATGGTAAGTGACCATTAGCTGTGGGTTAAAAGCTGCTCTTGCGGGAATCGGCCACAGGGCGGCAGCATTTCTCCTTTACCAAATCTGGTTACTAGGGCAACAGAGCCTTACTGGAAGTGGTGTTCTAGGTTGTAAATTAGAATGGAATGTGCGAGGAAAAAGCCCTTTCAGTTTATGTCTCATTACTTTTTGTTGGTATTTTCAACTTAATTTTTATTTTTTATCACAGCAAACTTGATTACAATGTTTTGTTTGTTCTAGGTGTGCAAGATGTGGTTCTTTCACACATATACATATATCTATTCTTCTTCGGATCCTTTTCCCATGTAGGTTATGACACAATGTTGAGTAGTCTTCTCTTGGTGTTGAGTAGGTCTTTGGTGATTATATATTTCACAAGTGTTTGTATCCCTCTGTTAACCTCAGTATGGTAATGTATCCAATCCTCACACCTTTCCATTTGGTGAACCATAAGTTTTTTAATGAATCTATGAAAGTGTTTCTCTATGGAAATATTTTTGTTTGTATCAGTTTTTAGGTAACACCTATATGTGATACGATAGGATATGTGTTTTTCGCTTTCTCACTTACTCCAAGTTGCGTGATTACTTCTAGACTCATCTATGGTGCTGGAGATGGCATTGTTTCATGTTTTTCACTAGCTCCTATTCCATCTGTACAGGTAGCAGTTCTTCTGTGTCCACCCATCTGTCGGTGGACTTTTTGGTTACTTCCATATCTTGGCTATTGTAATACTATGCAATGCAGATTTGCGTGCCTGTGTCCTTCCAATTCTGTCTTCTTAGTTTATAGATCCAGGAATAGTGCTGCTGGATCATACGGTAGCTCAATGTTTACCTTTGAAAGGCACCTCTATTCTGTTCTCCTTAGTGGCTCTTTCCTGGTTACGTCCCACTTAAAGTGGAGGGTATGTATTTCTTCCCAGCACCTTCAGGATTTATTCTTCGTAGTTTTTGCTGATGGTTATTCTGAGTGGTGTGAGCTGATACCTCTTTGTGGTTGAATTTGCATGTGTGTCATACTGCGTTGAAATTGAGCTTTTAAGACATGTCCTTTTTATTTTTCCAGCTGTGATTAGAGCTTATTTCCTCAAAGTGTTTTCTTAAAGTATGTGTCTCCATTTGAAATATTTTGGCCATTATCTCCCTCAAGACACTTTGAGGGCAGGTTTCATTTACAGCCTTGCAGTACTTGTTCATATGAAGTGACCATTAGCTCAGGCTTTAAACCTGCTTTTGCAGGTAACGGCCAGAGAGCAGCAGCCTTTCTACGTTCCCCTTGCTGGTACTAGGGAAACAGACCTACCGGCCAGTGGTGTTCTTCGTTTATAAATTAGAGTGCAATGTGCCCGGATAAACCCACAAATGTTGATGTCTCCTTGCTTTTGTTTGTTTTTAAATGTAATTTATATTTATTATTAGAGTAATATTCCATTGCGTACGTGGACCACTGCTTCTTGGTGCATTCCTCGGTTGATGGACATTTTCATTGCTTCCAAGTGCTGGCTAAGGTAAATCTTGCTGGCGTACAGGTTTGCCAGCCTGTGACTTTTTGATTCTCATTTTCTCAGGTGATGGGCCAAGCAGTGGTTGTGACTGATTGACTGGTAGCTCAATGTTTCCCTTTTCAAAGCACCTGCACTGTGTTTTCATTAGTGGCTCTTTACATGCCCCCCCTTCCAACCGAGGGTACGCATTTCTCCACACTCCCTTCACCGTTTATTTTTTGCAGCATTATTCCTAATGGCCATTCTGACTGCTGTGAGCTGATAGGTTTTTGTAATATGGGTATGCATGTCTTAAATTTTTTTTAAATTCATCATATTCCTACGCCTTTTTCTTTTCTCTTAAAAGAAAAAACCGTGAGTACAACATAGCTCTTGAAATTGTCTTCTTCGAAGGTTGCCCTCTTTTGAATTTTTTGGTCGATTTTTGACCCCAGAAATTTTCTGGTGGGCAGGTGTCATTTACAGAACTGCAAGTTGGTGAAAATTTAGTGACCTTTTGCAGTGGGTTCAAAGCTGCTGTTGTGGGGAACGTCCACAAGGAGGTAGCATTTCTCCATTCCCCAATCTGGGTACTAGGGCAGCAGAGCCTTTCTGGAAGTCATTGTCCTAGGTTGTAAATTAGAATGGAATTGGCCAGGAGAAATCCCCATAAGTTTATGTCTCATTACTTCTTCTTGGTTTTGAAAAGTTTTTTAATCTGGGTAAAGTTTAGAATATTGTTTGTCCTAGGTGTACACAATCTGGTTCATTTGTACATTATGTATGTCTATTAATGTACAGATCCTCTTCCCATGTAAAATATATTACAGTGTTCCGTCGACCTCCCTTGCTATATGTTCGGTCTTTTTGATGCATGTATATAATATGTATTTGTCTATGTATAGTAACAGTAATCTTCGTTTCTCAATTTCCCCCCTCCTTTCCTTTCAGATGAGCATAGTTTGTTTTCTAAGCCTGTGAGTGTCTTTCTCTTTGGAAATATGTTCATCTGGGTCAGTTATTAGATAACGCCTATAAGTGATATCATAGGATATAGGACTTTTGCTTTCCGACTTAGCTCATGTTCTGTGATTAGCTCCAAGATCATCTATGGTGCCTCAAAGAGCAGTGTTTCATTGTTTTCCATGGCTAGTATTCATTGTGTACATGGACCACTTCTTCTTTATCCTTTCCTCTGTTGATGGACATTTTGCTTGCTTCACTGTCTTGTCTATTGTGAATAAGGCTGCAGTGCAGCTTTTGCAGCCCGGGTCTTCTTCGTTCTGGTCTTCTCAGGTGAGAGGCCCATTGGTGCGCCTGCTGGATTGAATGGTACCGCAATTTGTCCTTTTCCACGCAGCTCCTTTCTGTTCTCGTTAGTAGCGTTTAACCCTTTTACATCTCACCAGCAGCTAGAGGGTACACAGTTCTCTAAAACCTCGTCAGCATTTATTGTTTGTAGACTTTTTGCCAATGGTCAGTCGACTGGTGTGAGTTGAAAACTTTTTGTAGATTAGACTGCATGAGTCTAATACTTCCTGAGGCTGAGCTTTTATCCATTTTCCTTTCTTTAAAAAGAGAGTGAGTAAAACACCTCTTCATACTATCTTCGTGAACATGTTGCCTGTTTTGAATTATTTTATCCATTCCCTACCTCAGCACAATTTTGAGGGCAGGTGTCCTTTACAGCCCTGAGTCCTTGTGAATGGTAAGTGACCATTAGCTGTGGGTTAAAAGCTGCTCTTGCGGGAATCGGCCACAGGGCGGCAGCATTTCTCCTTTACCAAATCTGGTTACTAGGGCAACAGAGCCTTACTGGAAGTGGTGTTCTAGGTTGTAAATTAGAATGGAATGTGCGAGGAAAAAGCCCTTTCAGTTTATGTCTCATTACTTTTTGTTGTTATTTTCAACTTAATTTTTATTTTTTATCACAGCAAACTTGATTACAATGTTTTGTTTGTTCTAGGTGTGCAAGATGTGGTTCTTTCACACATATACATATATCTATTCTTCTTCGGATCCTTTTCCCATGTAGGTTATGACACAATGTTGAGTAGTCTTCTCTTGGTGTTGAGTAGGTCTTTGGTGATTATATATTTCACAAGTGTTTGTATCCCTCTGTTAACCTCAGTATGGTAATGTATCCAATCCTCACACCTTTCCATTTGGTGAACCATAAGTTTTTTAATGAATCTATGAAAGTGTTTCTCTATGGAAATATTTTTGTTTGTATCAGTTTTTAGGTAACACCTATATGTGATACGATAGGATATGTGTTTTTCGCTTTCTCACTTACTCCAAGTTGCGTGATTACTTCTAGACTCATCTATGGTGCTGGAGATGGCATTGTTTCATGTTTTTCACTAGCTCCTATTCCATCTGTACAGGTAGCAGTTCTTCTGTGTCCACCCATCTGTCGGTGGACTTTTTGGTTACTTCCATATCTTGGCTATTGTAATACTATGCAATGCAGATTTGCGTGCCTGTGTCCTTCCAATTCTGTCTTCTTAGTTTATAGATCCAGGAATAGTGCTGCTGGATCATACGGTAGCTCAATGTTTACCTTTGAAAGGCACCTCTATTCTGTTCTCCTTAGTGGCTCTTTCCTGGTTACGTCCCACTTAAAGTGGAGGGTATGTATTTCTTCCCAGCACCTTCAGGATTTATTCTTCGTAGTTTTTGCTGATGGTTATTCTGAGTGGTGTGAGCTGATACCTCTTTGTGGTTGAATTTGCATGTGTGTCATACTGCGTTGAAATTGAGCTTTTAAGACATGTCCTTTTTATTTTTCCAGCTGTGATTAGAGCTTATTTCCTCAAAGTGTTTTCTTAAAGTATGTGTCTCCATTTGAAATATTTTGGCCATTATCTCCCTCAAGACACTTTGAGGGCAGGTTTCATTTACAGCCTTGCAGTACTTGTTCATATGAAGTGACCATTAGCTCAGGCTTTAAACCTGCTTTTGCAGGTAACGGCCAGAGAGCAGCAGCCTTTCTACGTTCCCCTTGCTGGTACTAGGGAAACAGACCTACCGGCCAGTGGTGTTCTTCGTTTATAAATTAGAGTGCAATGTGCCCGGATAAACCCACAAATGTTGATGTCTCCTTGCTTTTGTTTGTTTTTAAATGTAATTTATATTTATTATTAGAGTAATATTCCATTGCGTACGTGGACCACTGCTTCTTGGTGCATTCCTCGGTTGATGGACATTTTCATTGCTTCCAAGTGCTGGCTAAGGTAAATCTTGCTGGCGTACAGGTTTGCCAGCCTGTGACTTTTTGATTCTCATTTTCTCAGGTGATGGGCCAAGCAGTGGTTGTGACTGATTGACTGGTAGCTCAATGTTTCCCTTTTCAAAGCACCTGCACTGTGTTTTCATTAGTGGCTCTTTACATGCCCCCCCTTCCAACCGAGGGTACGCATTTCTCCACACTCCCTTCACCGTTTATTTTTTGCAGCATTATTCCTAATGGCCATTCTGACTGCTGTGAGCTGATAGGTTTTTGTAATATGGGTATGCATGTCTTAAATTTTTTTTAAATTCATCATATTCCTACGCCTTTTTCTTTTCTCTTAAAAGAAAAAACCGTGAGTACAACATAGCTCTTGAAATTGTATTCTTCGAAGGTTGCCCTCTTTTGAATTTTTTGGTCGATTTTTGACCCCAGAAATTTTCTGGTGGGCAGGTGTCATTTACAGAACTGCAAGTTGGTGAAAATTTAGTGACCTTTTGCAGTGGGTTCAAAGCTGCTGTTGTGGGGAACGTCCACAAGGAGGTAGCATTTCTCCATTCCCCAATCTGGGTACTAGGGCAGCAGAGCCTTTCTGGAAGTCATTGTCCTAGGTTGTAAATTAGAATGGAATTGGCCAGGAGAAATCCCCATAAGTTCATGTCTCATTACTTCTTCTTGGTTTTGAAAAGTTTTTTAATCTGGGTAAAGTTTAGAATATTGTTTGTCCTAGGTGTACACAATCTGGTTCATTTGTACATTATGTATGTCTATTAATGTACAGATCCTCTTCCCATGTAAAATATATTACAGTGTTCCGTCGACCTCCCTTGCTATATGTTCGGTCTTTTTGATGCATGTATATAATATGTATTTGTCTATGTATAGTAACAGTAATCTTCGTTTCTCAATTTCCCCCCTCCTTTCCTTTCAGATGAGCATAGTTTGTTTTCTAAGCCTGTGAGTGTCTTTCTCTTTGGAAATATGTTCATCTGGGTCAGTTATTAGATAACGCCTATAAGTGATATCATAGGATATAGGACTTTTGCTTTCCGACTTAGCTCATGTTCTGTGATTAGCTCCAAGATCATCTATGGTGCCTCAAAGAGCAGTGTTTCATTGTTTTCCATGGCTAGTATTCATTGTGTACATGGACCACTTCTTCTTTATCCTTTCCTCTGTTGATGGACATTTTGCTTGCTTCACTGTCTTGTCTATTGTGAATAAGGCTGCAGTGCAGCTTTTGCAGCCCGGGTCTTCTTCGTTCTGGTCTTCTCAGGTGAGAGGCCCATTGGTGCGCCTGCTGGATTGAATGGTACCGCAATTTGTCCTTTTCCACGCAGCTCCTTTCTGTTCTCGTTAGTAGCGTTTAACCCTTTTACATCTCACCAGCAGCTAGAGGGTACACAGTTCTCTAAAACCTCGTCAGCATTTATTGTTTGTAGACTTTTTGCCAATGGTCAGTCGACTGGTGTGAGTTGAAAACTTTTTGTAGATTAGACTGCATGAGTCTAATACTTCCTGAGGCTGAGCTTTTATCCATTTTCCTTTCTTTAAAAAGAGAGTGAGTAAAACACCTCTTCATACTATCTTCGTGAACATGTTGCCTGTTTTGAATTATTTTATCCATTCCCTACCTCAGCACAATTTTGAGGGCAGGTGTCCTTTACAGCCCTGAGTCCTTGTGAATGGTAAGTGACCATTAGCTGTGGGTTAAAAGCTGCTCTTGCGGGAATCGGCCACAGGGCGGCAGCATTTCTCCTTTACCAAATCTGGTTACTAGGGCAACAGAGCCTTACTGGAAGTGGTGTTCTAGGTTGTAAATTAGAATGGAATGTGCGAGGAAAAAGCCCTTTCAGTTTATGTCTCATTACTTTTTGTTGTTATTTTCAACTTAATTTTTATTTTTTATCACAGCAAACTTGATTACAATGTTTTGTTTGTTCTAGGTGTGCAAGATGTGGTTCTTTCACACATATACATATATCTATTCTTCTTCGGATCCTTTTCCCATGTAGGTTATGACACAATGTTGAGTAGTCTTCTCTTGGTGTTGAGTAGGTCTTTGGTGATTATATATTTCACAAGTGTTTGTATCCCTCTGTTAACCTCAGTATGGTAATGTATCCAATCCTCACACCTTTCCATTTGGTGAACCATAAGTTTTTTAATGAATCTATGAAAGTGTTTCTCTATGGAAATATTTTTGTTTGTATCAGTTTTTAGGTAACACCTATATGTGATACGATAGGATATGTGTTTTTCGCTTTCTCACTTACTCCAAGTTGCGTGATTACTTCTAGACTCATCTATGGTGCTGGAGATGGCATTGTTTCATGTTTTTCACTAGCTCCTATTCCATCTGTACAGGTAGCAGTTCTTCTGTGTCCACCCATCTGTCGGTGGACTTTTTGGTTACTTCCATATCTTGGCTATTGTAATACTATGCAATGCAGATTTGCGTGCCTGTGTCCTTCCAATTCTGTCTTCTTAGTTTATAGATCCAGGAATAGTGCTGCTGGATCATACGGTAGCTCAATGTTTACCTTTGAAAGGCACCTCTATTCTGTTCTCCTTAGTGGCTCTTTCCTGGTTACGTCCCACTTAAAGTGGAGGGTATGTATTTCTTCCCAGCACCTTCAGGATTTATTCTTCGTAGTTTTTGCTGATGGTTATTCTGAGTGGTGTGAGCTGATACCTCTTTGTGGTTGAATTTGCATGTGTGTCATACTGCGTTGAAATTGAGCTTTTAAGACATGTCCTTTTTATTTTTCCAGCTGTGATTAGAGCTTATTTCCTCAAAGTGTTTTCTTAAAGTATGTGTCTCCATTTGAAATATTTTGGCCATTATCTCCCTCAAGACACTTTGAGGGCAGGTTTCATTTACAGCCTTGCAGTACTTGTTCATATGAAGTGACCATTAGCTCAGGCTTTAAACCTGCTTTTGCAGGTAACGGCCAGAGAGCAGCAGCCTTTCTACGTTCCCCTTGCTGGTACTAGGGAAACAGACCTACCGGCCAGTGGTGTTCTTCGTTTATAAATTAGAGTGCAATGTGCCCGGATAAACCCACAAATGTTGATGTCTCCTTGCTTTTGTTTGTTTTTAAATGTAATTTATATTTATTATTAGAGTAATATTCCATTGCGTACGTGGACCACTGCTTCTTGGTGCATTCCTCGGTTGATGGACATTTTCATTGCTTCCAAGTGCTGGCTAAGGTAAATCTTGCTGGCGTACAGGTTTGCCAGCCTGTGACTTTTTGATTCTCATTTTCTCAGGTGATGGGCCAAGCAGTGGTTGTGACTGATTGACTGGTAGCTCAATGTTTCCCTTTTCAAAGCACCTGCACTGTGTTTTCATTAGTGGCTCTTTACATGCCCCCCCTTCCAACCGAGGGTACGCATTTCTCCACACTCCCTTCACCGTTTATTTTTTGCAGCATTATTCCTAATGGCCATTCTGACTGCTGTGAGCTGATAGGTTTTTGTAATATGGGTATGCATGTCTTAAATTTTTTTTAAATTCATCATATTCCTACGCCTTTTTCTTTTCTCTTAAAAGAAAAAACCGTGAGTACAACATAGCTCTTGAAATTGTCTTCTTCGAAGGTTGCCCTCTTTTGAATTTTTTGGTCGATTTTTGACCCCAGAAATTTTCTGGTGGGCAGGTGTCATTTACAGAACTGCAAGTTGGTGAAAATTTAGTGACCTTTTGCAGTGGGTTCAAAGCTGCTGTTGTGGGGAACGTCCACAAGGAGGTAGCATTTCTCCATTCCCCAATCTGGGTACTAGGGCAGCAGAGCCTTTCTGGAAGTCATTGTCCTAGGTTGTAAATTAGAATGGAATTGGCCAGGAGAAATCCCCATAAGTTTATGTCTCATTACTTCTTCTTGGTTTTGAAAAGTTTTTTAATCTGGGTAAAGTTTAGAATATTGTTTGTCCTAGGTGTACACAATCTGGTTCATTTGTACATTATGTATGTCTATTAATGTACAGATCCTCTTCCCATGTAAAATATATTACAGTGTTCCGTCGACCTCCCTTGCTATATGTTCGGTCTTTTTGATGCATGTATATAATATGTATTTGTCTATGTATAGTAACAGTAATCTTCGTTTCTCAATTTCCCCCCTCCTTTCCTTTCAGATGAGCATAGTTTGTTTTCTAAGCCTGTGAGTGTCTTTCTCTTTGGAAATATGTTCATCTGGGTCAGTTATTAGATAACGCCTATAAGTGATATCATAGGATATAGGACTTTTGCTTTCCGACTTAGCTCATGTTCTGTGATTAGCTCCAAGATCATCTATGGTGCCTCAAAGAGCAGTGTTTCATTGTTTTCCATGGCTAGTATTCATTGTGTACATGGACCACTTCTTCTTTATCCTTTCCTCTGTTGATGGACATTTTGCTTGCTTCACTGTCTTGTCTATTGTGAATAAGGCTGCAGTGCAGCTTTTGCAGCCCGGGTCTTCTTCGTTCTGGTCTTCTCAGGTGAGAGGCCCATTGGTGCGCCTGCTGGATTGAATGGTACCGCAATTTGTCCTTTTCCACGCAGCTCCTTTCTGTTCTCGTTAGTAGCGTTTAACCCTTTTACATCTCACCAGCAGCTAGAGGGTACACAGTTCTCTAAAACCTCGTCAGCATTTATTGTTTGTAGACTTTTTGCCAATGGTCAGTCGACTGGTGTGAGTTGAAAACTTTTTGTAGATTAGACTGCATGAGTCTAATACTTCCTGAGGCTGAGCTTTTATCCATTTTCCTTTCTTTAAAAAGAGAGTGAGTAAAACACCTCTTCATACTATCTTCGTGAACATGTTGCCTGTTTTGAATTATTTTATCCATTCCCTACCTCAGCACAATTTTGAGGGCAGGTGTCCTTTACAGCCCTGAGTCCTTGTGAATGGTAAGTGACCATTAGCTGTGGGTTAAAAGCTGCTCTTGCGGGAATCGGCCACAGGGCGGCAGCATTTCTCCTTTACCAAATCTGGTTACTAGGGCAACAGAGCCTTACTGGAAGTGGTGTTCTAGGTTGTAAATTAGAATGGAATGTGCGAGGAAAAAGCCCTTTCAGTTTATGTCTCATTACTTTTTGTTGGTATTTTCAACTTAATTTTTATTTTTTATCACAGCAAACTTGATTACAATGTTTTGTTTGTTCTAAGTGTGCAAGATGTGGTTCTTTCACACATATACATATATCTATTCTTCTTCGGATCCTTTTCCCATGTAGGTTATGACACAATGTTGAGTAGTCTTCTCTTGGTGTTGAGTAGGTCTTTGGTGATTATATATTTCACAAGTGTTTGTATCCCTCTGTTAACCTCAGTATGGTAATGTATCCAATCCTCACACCTTTCCATTTGGTGAACCATAAGTTTTTTAATGAATCTATGAAAGTGTTTCTCTATGGAAATATTTTTGTTTGTATCAGTTTTTAGGTAACACCTATATGTGATACGATAGGATATGTGTTTTTCGCTTTCTCACTTACTCCAAGTTGCGTGATTACTTCTAGACTCATCTATGGTGCTGGAGATGGCATTGTTTCATGTTTTTCACTAGCTCCTATTCCATCTGTACAGGTAGCAGTTCTTCTGTGTCCACCCATCTGTCGGTGGACTTTTTGGTTACTTCCATATCTTGGCTATTGTAATACTATGCAATGCAGATTTGCGTGCCTGTGTCCTTCCAATTCTGTCTTCTTAGTTTATAGATCCAGGAATAGTGCTGCTGGATCATACGGTAGCTCAATGTTTACCTTTGAAAGGCACCTCTATTCTGTTCTCCTTAGTGGCTCTTTCCTGGTTACGTCCCACTTAAAGTGGAGGGTATGTATTTCTTCCCAGCACCTTCAGGATTTATTCTTCGTAGTTTTTGCTGATGGTTATTCTGAGTGGTGTGAGCTGATACCTCTTTGTGGTTGAATTTGCATGTGTGTCATACTGCGTTGAAATTGAGCTTTTAAGACATGTCCTTTTTATTTTTCCAGCTGTGATTAGAGCTTATTTCCTCAAAGTGTTTTCTTAAAGTATGTGTCTCCATTTGAAATATTTTGGCCATTATCTCCCTCAAGACACTTTGAGGGCAGGTTTCATTTACAGCCTTGCAGTACTTGTTCATATGAAGTGACCATTAGCTCAGGCTTTAAACCTGCTTTTGCAGGTAACGGCCAGAGAGCAGCAGCCTTTCTACGTTCCCCTTGCTGGTACTAGGGAAACAGACCTACCGGCCAGTGGTGTTCTTCGTTTATAAATTAGAGTGCAATGTGCCCGGATAAACCCACAAATGTTGATGTCTCCTTGCTTTTGTTTGTTTTTAAATGTAATTTATATTTATTATTAGAGTAATATTCCATTGCGTACGTGGACCACTGCTTCTTGGTGCATTCCTCGGTTGATGGACATTTTCATTGCTTCCAAGTGCTGGCTAAGGTAAATCTTGCTGGCGTACAGGTTTGCCAGCCTGTGACTTTTTGATTCTCATTTTCTCAGGTGATGGGCCAAGCAGTGGTTGTGACTGATTGACTGGTAGCTCAATGTTTCCCTTTTCAAAGCACCTGCACTGTGTTTTCATTAGTGGCTCTTTACATGCCCCCCCTTCCAACCGAGGGTACGCATTTCTCCACACTCCCTTCACCGTTTATTTTTTGCAGCATTATTCCTAATGGCCATTCTGACTGCTGTGAGCTGATAGGTTTTTGTAATATGGGTATGCATGTCTTAAATTTTTTAAAAATTCATCATATTCCTACGCCTTTTTCTTTTCTCTTAAAAGAAAAAACCGTGAGTACAACATAGCTCTTGAAATTGTCTTCTTCGAAGGTTGCCCTCTTTTGAATTTTTTGGTCGATTTTTGACCCCAGAAATTTTCTGGTGGGCAGGTGTCATTTACAGAACTGCAAGTTGGTGAAAATTTAGTGACCTTTTGCAGTGGGTTCAAAGCTGCTGTTGTGGGGAACGTCCACAAGGAGGTAGCATTTCTCCATTCCCCAATCTGGGTACTAGGGCAGCAGATCCTTTCTGGAAGTCATTGTCCTAGGTTGTAAATTAGAATGGAATTGGCCAGGAGAAATCCCCATAAGTTTATGTCTCATTACTTCTTCTTGGTTTTGAAAAGTTTTTTAATCTGGGTAAAGTTTAGAATATTGTTTGTCCTAGGTGTACACAATCTGGTTCATTTGTACATTATGTATGTCTATTAATGTACAGATCCTCTTCCCATGTAAAATATATTACAGTGTTCCGTCGACCTCCCTTGCTATATGTTCGGTCTTTTTGATGCATGTATATAATATGTATTTGTCTATGTATAGTAACAGTAATCTTCGTTTCTCAATTTCCCCCCTCCTTTCCTTTCAGATGAGCATAGTTTGTTTTCTAAGCCTGTGAGTGTCTTTCTCTTTGGAAATATGTTCATCTGGGTCAGTTATTAGATAACGCCTATAAGTGATATCATAGGATATAGGACTTTTGCTTTCCGACTTAGCTCATGTTCTGTGATTAGCTCCAAGATCATCTATGGTGCCTCAAAGAGCAGTGTTTCATTGTTTTCCATGGCTAGTATTCATTGTGTACATGGACCACTTCTTCTTTATCCTTTCCTCTGTTGATGGACATTTTGCTTGCTTCACTGTCTTGTCTATTGTGAATAAGGCTGCAGTGCAGCTTTTGCAGCCCGGGTCTTCTTCTTTCTGGTCTTCTCAGGTGAGAGGCCCATTGGTGCGCCTGCTGGATTGAATGGTACCGCAATTTGTCCTTTTCCACGCAGCTCCTTTCTGTTCTCGTTAGTAGCGTTTAACCCTTTTACATCTCACCAGCAGCTAGAGGGTACACAGTTCTCTAAAACCTCGTCAGCATTTATTGTTTGTAGACTTTTTGCCAATGGTCAGTCGACTGGTGTGAGTTGAAAACTTTTTGTAGATTAGACTGCATGAGTCTAATACTTCCTGAGGCTGAGCTTTTATCCATTTTCCTTTCTTTAAAAAGAGAGTGAGTAAAACACCTCTTCATACTATCTTCGTGAACATGTTGCCTGTTTTGAATTATTTTATCCATTCCCTACCTCAGCACAATTTTGAGGGCAGGTGTCCTTTACAGCCCTGAGTCCTTGTGAATGGTAAGTGACCATTAGCTGTGGGTTAAAAGCTGCTCTTGCGGGAATCGGCCACAGGGCGGCAGCATTTCTCCTTTACCAAATCTGGTTACTAGGGCAACAGAGCCTTACTGGAAGTGGTGTTCTAGGTTGTAAATTAGAATGGAATGTGCGAGGAAAAAGCCCTTTCAGTTTATGTCTCATTACTTTTTGTTGGTATTTTCAACTTAATTTTTATTTTTTATCACAGCAAACTTGATTACAATGTTTTGTTTGTTCTAGGTGTGCAAGATGTGGTTCTTTCACACATATACATATATCTATTCTTCTTCGGATCCTTTTCCCATGTAGGTTATGACACAATGTTGAGTAGTCTTCTCTTGGTGTTGAGTAGGTCTTTGGTGATTATATATTTCACAAGTGTTTGTATCCCTCTGTTAACCTCAGTATGGTAATGTATCCAATCCTCACACCTTTCCATTTGGTGAACCATAAGTTTTTTAATGAATCTATGAAAGTGTTTCTCTATGGAAATATTTTTGTTTGTATCAGTTTTTAGGTAACACCTATATGTGATACGATAGGATATGTGTTTTTCGCTTTCTCACTTACTCCAAGTTGCGTGATTACTTCTAGACTCATCTATGGTGCTGGAGATGGCATTGTTTCATGTTTTTCACTAGCTCCTATTCCATCTGTACAGGTAGCAGTTCTTCTGTGTCCACCCATCTGTCGGTGGACTTTTTGGTTACTTCCATATCTTGGCTATTGTAATACTATGCAATGCAGATTTGCGTGCCTGTGTCCTTCCAATTCTGTCTTCTTAGTTTATAGATCCAGGAATAGTGCTGCTGGATCATACGGTAGCTCAATGTTTACCTTTGAAAGGCACCTCTATTCTGTTCTCCTTAGTGGCTCTTTCCTGGTTACGTCCCACTTAAAGTGGAGGGTATGTATTTCTTCCCAGCACCTTCAGGATTTATTCTTCGTAGTTTTTGCTGATGGTTATTCTGAGTGGTGTGAGCTGATACCTCTTTGTGGTTGAATTTGCATGTGTGTCATACTGCGTTGAAATTGAGCTTTTAAGACATGTCCTTTTTATTTTTCCAGCTGTGATTAGAGCTTATTTCCTCAAAGTGTTTTCTTAAAGTATGTGTCTCCATTTGAAATATTTTGGCCATTATCTCCCTCAAGACACTTTGAGGGCAGGTTTCATTTACAGCCTTGCAGTACTTGTTCATATGAAGTGACCATTAGCTCAGGCTTTAAACCTGCTTTTGCAGGTAACGGCCAGAGAGCAGCAGCCTTTCTACGTTCCCCTTGCTGGTACTAGGGAAACAGACCTACCGGCCAGTGGTGTTCTTCGTTTATAAATTAGAGTGCAATGTGCCCGGATAAACCCACAAATGTTGATGTCTCCTTGCTTTTGTTTGTTTTTAAATGTAATTTATATTTATTATTAGAGTAATATTCCATTGCGTACGTGGACCACTGCTTCTTGGTGCATTCCTCGGTTGATGGACATTTTCATTGCTTCCAAGTGCTGGCTAAGGTAAATCTTGCTGGCGTACAGGTTTGCCAGCCTGTGACTTTTTGATTCTCATTTTCTCAGGTGATGGGCCAAGCAGTGGTTGTGACTGATTGACTGGTAGCTCAATGTTTCCCTTTTCAAAGCACCTGCACTGTGTTTTCATTAGTGGCTCTTTACATGCCCCCCCTTCCAACCGAGGGTACGCATTTCTCCACACTCCCTTCACCGTTTATTTTTTGCAGCATTATTCCTAATGGCCATTCTGACTGCTGTGAGCTGATAGGTTTTTGTAATATGGGTATGCATGTCTTAAATTTTTTTTAAATTCATCATATTCCTACGCCTTTTTCTTTTCTCTTAAAAGAAAAAACCGTGAGTACAACATAGCTCTTGAAATTGTCTTCTTCGAAGGTTGCCCTCTTTTGAATTTTTTGGTCGATTTTTGACCCCAGAAATTTTCTGGTGGGCAGGTGTCATTTACAGAACTGCAAGTTGGTGAAAATTTAGTGACCTTTTGCAGTGGGTTCAAAGCTGCTGTTGTGGGGAACGTCCACAAGGAGGTAGCATTTCTCCATTCCCCAATCTGGGTACTAGGGCAGCAGATCCTTTCTGGAAGTCATTGTCCTAGGTTGTAAATTAGAATGGAATTGGCCAGGAGAAATCCCCATAAGTTTATGTCTCATTACTTCTTCTTGGTTTTGAAAAGTTTTTTAATCTGGGTAAAGTTTAGAATATTGTTTGTCCTAGGTGTACACAATCTGGTTCATTTGTACATTATGTATGTCTATTAATGTACAGATCCTCTTCCCATGTAAAATATATTACAGTGTTCCGTCGACCTCCCTTGCTATATGTTCGGTCTTTTTGATGCATGTATATAATATGTATTTGTCTATGTATAGTAACAGTAATCTTCGTTTCTCAATTTCCCCCCTCCTTTCCTTTCAGATGAGCATAGTTTGTTTTCTAAGCCTGTGAGTGTCTTTCTCTTTGGAAATATGTTCATCTGGGTCAGTTATTAGATAACGCCTATAAGTGATATCATAGGATATAGGACTTTTGCTTTCCGACTTAGCTCATGTTCTGTGATTAGCTCCAAGATCATCTATGGTGCCTCAAAGAGCAGTGTTTCATTGTTTTCCATGGCTAGTATTCATTGTGTACATGGACCACTTCTTCTTTATCCTTTCCTCTGTTGATGGACATTTTGCTTGCTTCACTGTCTTGTCTATTGTGAATAAGGCTGCAGTGCAGCTTTTGCAGCCCGGGTCTTCTTCTTTCTGGTCTTCTCAGGTGAGAGGCCCATTGGTGCGCCTGCTGGATTGAATGGTACCGCAATTTGTCCTTTTCCACGCAGCTCCTTTCTGTTCTCGTTAGTAGCGTTTAACCCTTTTACATCTCACCAGCAGCTAGAGGGTACACAGTTCTCTAAAACCTCGTCAGCCTTTATTGTTTGTAGACTTTTTGCCAATGGTCAGTCGACTGGTGTGAGTTGAAAACTTTTTGTAGATTAGACTGCATGAGTCTAATACTTCCTGAGGCTGAGCTTTTATCCATTTTCCTTTCTTTAAAAAGAGAGTGAGTAAAACACCTCTTCATACTATCTTCGTGAACATGTTGCCTGTTTTGAATTATTTTATCCATTCCCTACCTCAGCACAATTTTGAGGGCAGGTGTCCTTTACAGCCCTGAGTCCTTGTGAATGGTAAGTGACCATTAGCTGTGGGTTAAAAGCTGCTCTTGCGGGAATCGGCCACAGGGCGGCAGCATTTCTCCTTTACCAAATCTGGTTACTAGGGCAACAGAGCCTTACTGGAAGTGGTGTTCTAGGTTGTAAATTAGAATGGAATGTGCGAGGAAAAAGCCCTTTCAGTTTATGTCTCATTACTTTTTGTTGGTATTTTCAACTTAATTTTTATTTTTTATCACAGCAAACTTGATTACAATGTTTTGTTTGTTCTAAGTGTGCAAGATGTGGTTCTTTCACACATATACATATATCTATTCTTCTTCGGATCCTTTTCCCATGTAGGTTATGACACAATGTTGAGTAGTCTTCTCTTGGTGTTGAGTAGGTCTTTGGTGATTATATATTTCACAAGTGTTTGTATCCCTCTGTTAACCTCAGTATGGTAATGTATCCAATCCTCACACCTTTCCATTTGGTGAACCATAAGTTTTTTAATGAATCTATGAAAGTGTTTCTCTATGGAAATATTTTTGTTTGTATCAGTTTTTAGGTAACACCTATATGTGATACGATAGGATATGTGTTTTTCGCTTTCTCACTTACTCCAAGTTGCGTGATTACTTCTAGACTCATCTATGGTGCTGGAGATGGCATTGTTTCATGTTTTTCACTAGCTCCTATTCCATCTGTACAGGTAGCAGTTCTTCTGTGTCCACCCATCTGTCGGTGGACTTTTTGGTTACTTCCATATCTTGGCTATTGTAATACTATGCAATGCAGATTTGCGTGCCTGTGTCCTTCCAATTCTGTCTTCTTAGTTTATAGATCCAGGAATAGTGCTGCTGGATCATACGGTAGCTCAATGTTTACCTTTGAAAGGCACCTCTATTCTGTTCTCCTTAGTGGCTCTTTCCTGGTTACGTCCCACTTAAAGTGGAGGGTATGTATTTCTTCCCAGCACCTTCAGGATTTATTCTTCGTAGTTTTTGCTGATGGTTATTCTGAGTGGTGTGAGCTGATACCTCTTTGTGGTTGAATTTGCATGTGTGTCATACTGCGTTGAAATTGAGCTTTTAAGACATGTCCTTTTTATTTTTCCAGCTGTGATTAGAGCTTATTTCCTCAAAGTGTTTTCTTAAAGTATGTGTCTCCATTTGAAATATTTTGGCCATTATCTCCCTCAAGACACTTTGAGGGCAGGTTTCATTTACAGCCTTGCAGTACTTGTTCATATGAAGTGACCATTAGCTCAGGCTTTAAACCTGCTTTTGCAGGTAACGGCCAGAGAGCAGCAGCCTTTCTACGTTCCCCTTGCTGGTACTAGGGAAACAGACCTACCGGCCAGTGGTGTTCTTCGTTTATAAATTAGAGTGCAATGTGCCCGGATAAACCCACAAATGTTGATGTCTCCTTGCTTTTGTTTGTTTTTAAATGTAATTTATATTTATTATTAGAGTAATATTCCATTGCGTACGTGGACCACTGCTTCTTGGTGCATTCCTCGGTTGATGGACATTTTCATTGCTTCCAAGTGCTGGCTAAGGTAAATCTTGCTGGCGTACAGGTTTGCCAGCCTGTGACTTTTTGATTCTCATTTTCTCAGGTGATGGGCCAAGCAGTGGTTGTGACTGATTGACTGGTAGCTCAATGTTTCCCTTTTCAAAGCACCTGCACTGTGTTTTCATTAGTGGCTCTTTACATGCCCCCCCTTCCAACCGAGGGTACGCATTTCTCCACACTCCCTTCACCGTTTATTTTTTGCAGCATTATTCCTAATGGCCATTCTGACTGCTGTGAGCTGATAGGTTTTTGTAATATGGGTATGCATGTCTTAAATTTTTTAAAAATTCATCATATTCCTACGCCTTTTTCTTTTCTCTTAAAAGAAAAAACCGTGAGTACAACATAGCTCTTGAAATTGTCTTCTTCGAAGGTTGCCCTCTTTTGAATTTTTTGGTCGATTTTTGACCCCAGAAATTTTCTGGTGGGCAGGTGTCATTTACAGAACTGCAAGTTGGTGAAAATTTAGTGACCTTTTGCAGTGGGTTCAAAGCTGCTGTTGTGGGGAACGTCCACAAGGAGGTAGCATTTCTCCATTCCCCAATCTGGGTACTAGGGCAGCAGATCCTTTCTGGAAGTCATTGTCCTAGGTTGTAAATTAGAATGGAATTGGCCAGGAGAAATCCCCATAAGTTTATGTCTCATTACTTCTTCTTGGTTTTGAAAAGTTTTTTAATCTGGGTAAAGTTTAGAATATTGTTTGTCCTAGGTGTACACAATCTGGTTCATTTGTACATTATGTATGTCTATTAATGTACAGATCCTCTTCCCATGTAAAATATATTACAGTGTTCCGTCGACCTCCCTTGCTATATGTTCGGTCTTTTTGATGCATGTATATAATATGTATTTGTCTATGTATAGTAACAGTAATCTTCGTTTCTCAATTTCCCCCCTCCTTTCCTTTCAGATGAGCATAGTTTGTTTTCTAAGCCTGTGAGTGTCTTTCTCTTTGGAAATATGTTCATCTGGGTCAGTTATTAGATAACGCCTATAAGTGATATCATAGGATATAGGACTTTTGCTTTCCGACTTAGCTCATGTTCTGTGATTAGCTCCAAGATCATCTATGGTGCCTCAAAGAGCAGTGTTTCATTGTTTTCCATGGCTAGTATTCATTGTGTACATGGACCACTTCTTCTTTATCCTTTCCTCTGTTGATGGACATTTTGCTTGCTTCACTGTCTTGTCTATTGTGAATAAGGCTGCAGTGCAGCTTTTGCAGCCCGGGTCTTCTTCGTTCTGGTCTTCTCAGGTGAGAGGCCCATTGGTGCGCCTGCTGGATTGAATGGTACCGCAATTTGTCCTTTTCCACGCAGCTCCTTTCTGTTCTCGTTAGTAGCGTTTAACCCTTTTACATCTCACCAGCAGCTAGAGGGTACACAGTTCTCTAAAACCTCGTCAGCATTTATTGTTTGTAGACTTTTTGCCAATGGTCAGTCGACTGGTGTGAGTTGAAAACTTTTTGTAGATTAGACTGCATGAGTCTAATACTTCCTGAGGCTGAGCTTTTATCCATTTTCCTTTCTTTAAAAAGAGAGTGAGTAAAACACCTCTTCATACTATCTTCGTGAACATGTTGCCTGTTTTGAATTATTTTATCCATTCCCTACCTCAGCACAATTTTGAGGGCAGGTGTCCTTTACAGCCCTGAGTCCTTGTGAATGGTAAGTGACCATTAGCTGTGGGTTAAAAGCTGCTCTTGCGGGAATCGGCCACAGGGCGGCAGCATTTCTCCTTTACCAAATCTGGTTACTAGGGCAACAGAGCCTTACTGGAAGTGGTGTTCTAGGTTGTAAATTAGAATGGAATGTGCGAGGAAAAAGCCCTTTCAGTTTATGTCTCATTACTTTTTGTTGGTATTTTCAACTTAATTTTTATTTTTTATCACAGCAAACTTGATTACAATGTTTTGTTTGTTCTAGGTGTGCAAGATGTGGTTCTTTCACACATATACATATATCTATTCTTCTTCGGATCCTTTTCCCATGTAGGTTATGACACAATGTTGAGTAGTCTTCTCTTGGTGTTGAGTAGGTCTTTGGTGATTATATATTTCACAAGTGTTTGTATCCCTCTGTTAACCTCAGTATGGTAATGTATCCAATCCTCACACCTTTCCATTTGGTGAACCATAAGTTTTTTAATGAATCTATGAAAGTGTTTCTCTATGGAAATATTTTTGTTTGTATCAGTTTTTAGGTAACACCTATATGTGATACGATAGGATATGTGTTTTTCGCTTTCTCACTTACTCCAAGTTGCGTGATTACTTCTAGACTCATCTATGGTGCTGGAGATGGCATTGTTTCATGTTTTTCACTAGCTCCTATTCCATCTGTACAGGTAGCAGTTCTTCTGTGTCCACCCATCTGTCGGTGGACTTTTTGGTTACTTCCATATCTTGGCTATTGTAATACTATGCAATGCAGATTTGCGTGCCTGTGTCCTTCCAATTCTGTCTTCTTAGTTTATAGATCCAGGAATAGTGCTGCTGGATCATACGGTAGCTCAATGTTTACCTTTGAAAGGCACCTCTATTCTGTTCTCCTTAGTGGCTCTTTCCTGGTTACGTCCCACTTAAAGTGGAGGGTATGTATTTCTTCCCAGCACCTTCAGGATTTATTCTTCGTAGTTTTTGCTGATGGTTATTCTGAGTGGTGTGAGCTGATACCTCTTTGTGGTTGAATTTGCATGTGTGTCATACTGCGTTGAAATTGAGCTTTTAAGACATGTCCTTTTTATTTTTCCAGCTGTGATTAGAGCTTATTTCCTCAAAGTGTTTTCTTAAAGTATGTGTCTCCATTTGAAATATTTTGGCCATTATCTCCCTCAAGACACTTTGAGGGCAGGTTTCATTTACAGCCTTGCAGTACTTGTTCATATGAAGTGACCATTAGCTCAGGCTTTAAACCTGCTTTTGCAGGTAACGGCCAGAGAGCAGCAGCCTTTCTACGTTCCCCTTGCTGGTACTAGGGAAACAGACCTACCGGCCAGTGGTGTTCTTCGTTTATAAATTAGAGTGCAATGTGCCCGGATAAACCCACAAATGTTGATGTCTCCTTGCTTTTGTTTGTTTTTAAATGTAATTTATATTTATTATTAGAGTAATATTCCATTGCGTACGTGGACCACTGCTTCTTGGTGCATTCCTCGGTTGATGGACATTTTCATTGCTTCCAAGTGCTGGCTAAGGTAAATCTTGCTGGCGTACAGGTTTGCCAGCCTGTGACTTTTTGATTCTCATTTTCTCAGGTGATGGGCCAAGCAGTGGTTGTGACTGATTGACTGGTAGCTCAATGTTTCCCTTTTCAAAGCACCTGCACTGTGTTTTCATTAGTGGCTCTTTACATGCCCCCCCTTCCAACCGAGGGTACGCATTTCTCCACACTCCCTTCACCGTTTATTTTTTGCAGCATTATTCCTAATGGCCATTCTGACTGCTGTGAGCTGATAGGTTTTTGTAATATGGGTATGCATGTCTTAAATTTTTTTTAAATTCATCATATTCCTACGCCTTTTTCTTTTCTCTTAAAAGAAAAAACCGTGAGTACAACATAGCTCTTGAAATTGTCTTCTTCGAAGGTTGCCCTCTTTTGAATTTTTTGGTCGATTTTTGACCCCAGAAATTTTCTGGTGGGCAGGTGTCATTTACAGAACTGCAAGTTGGTGAAAATTTAGTGACCTTTTGCAGTGGGTTCAAAGCTGCTGTTGTGGGGAACGTCCACAAGGAGGTAGCATTTCTCCATTCCCCAATCTGGGTACTAGGGCAGCAGAGCCTTTCTGGAAGTCATTGTCCTAGGTTGTAAATTAGAATGGAATTGGCCAGGAGAAATCCCCATAAGTTTATGTCTCATTACTTCTTCTTGGTTTTGAAAAGTTTTTTAATCTGGGTAAAGTTTAGAATATTGTTTGTCCTAGGTGTACACAATCTGGTTCATTTGTACATTATGTATGTCTATTAATGTACAGATCCTCTTCCCATGTAAAATATATTACAGTGTTCCGTCGACCTCCCTTGCTATATGTTCGGTCTTTTTGATGCATGTATATAATATGTATTTGTCTATGTATAGTAACAGTAATCTTCGTTTCTCAATTTCCCCCCTCCTTTCCTTTCAGATGAGCATAGTTTGTTTTCTAAGCCTGTGAGTGTCTTTCTCTTTGGAAATATGTTCATCTGGGTCAGTTATTAGATAACGCCTATAAGTGATATCATAGGATATAGGACTTTTGCTTTCCGACTTAGCTCATGTTCTGTGATTAGCTCCAAGATCATCTATGGTGCCTCAAAGAGCAGTGTTTCATTGTTTTCCATGGCTAGTATTCATTGTGTACATGGACCACTTCTTCTTTATCCTTTCCTCTGTTGATGGACATTTTGCTTGCTTCACTGTCTTGTCTATTGTGAATAAGGCTGCAGTGCAGCTTTTGCAGCCCGGGTCTTCTTCTTTCTGGTCTTCTCAGGTGAGAGGCCCATTGGTGCGCCTGCTGGATTGAATGGTACCGCAATTTGTCCTTTTCCACGCAGCTCCTTTCTGTTCTCGTTAGTAGCGTTTAACCCTTTTACATCTCACCAGCAGCTAGAGGGTACACAGTTCTCTAAAACCTCGTCAGCCTTTATTGTTTGTAGACTTTTTGCCAATGGTCAGTCGACTGGTGTGAGTTGAAAACTTTTTGTAGATTAGACTGCATGAGTCTAATACTTCCTGAGGCTGAGCTTTTATCCATTTTCCTTTCTTTAAAAAGAGAGTGAGTAAAACACCTCTTCATACTATCTTCGTGAACATGTTGCCTGTTTTGAATTATTTTATCCATTCCCTACCTCAGCACAATTTTGAGGGCAGGTGTCCTTTACAGCCCTGAGTCCTTGTGAATGGTAAGTGACCATTAGCTGTGGGTTAAAAGCTGCTCTTGCGGGAATCGGCCACAGGGCGGCAGCATTTCTCCTTTACCAAATCTGGTTACTAGGGCAACAGAGCCTTACTGGAAGTGGTGTTCTAGGTTGTAAATTAGAATGGAATGTGCGAGGAAAAAGCCCTTTCAGTTTATGTCTCATTACTTTTTGTTGGTATTTTCAACTTAATTTTTATTTTTTATCACAGCAAACTTGATTACAATGTTTTGTTTGTTCTAAGTGTGCAAGATGTGGTTCTTTCACACATATACATATATCTATTCTTCTTCGGATCCTTTTCCCATGTAGGTTATGACACAATGTTGAGTAGTCTTCTCTTGGTGTTGAGTAGGTCTTTGGTGATTATATATTTCACAAGTGTTTGTATCCCTCTGTTAACCTCAGTATGGTAATGTATCCAATCCTCACACCTTTCCATTTGGTGAACCATAAGTTTTTTAATGAATCTATGAAAGTGTTTCTCTATGGAAATATTTTTGTTTGTATCAGTTTTTAGGTAACACCTATATGTGATACGATAGGATATGTGTTTTTCGCTTTCTCACTTACTCCAAGTTGCGTGATTACTTCTAGACTCATCTATGGTGCTGGAGATGGCATTGTTTCATGTTTTTCACTAGCTCCTATTCCATCTGTACAGGTAGCAGTTCTTCTGTGTCCACCCATCTGTCGGTGGACTTTTTGGTTACTTCCATATCTTGGCTATTGTAATACTATGCAATGCAGATTTGCGTGCCTGTGTCCTTCCAATTCTGTCTTCTTAGTTTATAGATCCAGGAATAGTGCTGCTGGATCATACGGTAGCTCAATGTTTACCTTTGAAAGGCACCTCTATTCTGTTCTCCTTAGTGGCTCTTTCCTGGTTACGTCCCACTTAAAGTGGAGGGTATGTATTTCTTCCCAGCACCTTCAGGATTTATTCTTCGTAGTTTTTGCTGATGGTTATTCTGAGTGGTGTGAGCTGATACCTCTTTGTGGTTGAATTTGCATGTGTGTCATACTGCGTTGAAATTGAGCTTTTAAGACATGTCCTTTTTATTTTTCCAGCTGTGATTAGAGCTTATTTCCTCAAAGTGTTTTCTTAAAGTATGTGTCTCCATTTGAAATATTTTGGCCATTATCTCCCTCAAGACACTTTGAGGGCAGGTTTCATTTACAGCCTTGCAGTACTTGTTCATATGAAGTGACCATTAGCTCAGGCTTTAAACCTGCTTTTGCAGGTAACGGCCAGAGAGCAGCAGCCTTTCTACGTTCCCCTTGCTGGTACTAGGGAAACAGACCTACCGGCCAGTGGTGTTCTTCGTTTATAAATTAGAGTGCAATGTGCCCGGATAAACCCACAAATGTTGATGTCTCCTTGCTTTTGTTTGTTTTTAAATGTAATTTATATTTATTATTAGAGTAATATTCCATTGCGTACGTGGACCACTGCTTCTTGGTGCATTCCTCGGTTGATGGACATTTTCATTGCTTCCAAGTGCTGGCTAAGGTAAATCTTGCTGGCGTACAGGTTTGCCAGCCTGTGACTTTTTGATTCTCATTTTCTCAGGTGATGGGCCAAGCAGTGGTTGTGACTGATTGACTGGTAGCTCAATGTTTCCCTTTTCAAAGCACCTGCACTGTGTTTTCATTAGTGGCTCTTTACATGCCCCCCCTTCCAACCGAGGGTACGCATTTCTCCACACTCCCTTCACCGTTTATTTTTTGCAGCATTATTCCTAATGGCCATTCTGACTGCTGTGAGCTGATAGGTTTTTGTAATATGGGTATGCATGTCTTAAATTTTTTAAAAATTCATCATATTCCTACGCCTTTTTCTTTTCTCTTAAAAGAAAAAACCGTGAGTACAACATAGCTCTTGAAATTGTCTTCTTCGAAGGTTGCCCTCTTTTGAATTTTTTGGTCGATTTTTGACCCCAGAAATTTTCTGGTGGGCAGGTGTCATTTACAGAACTGCAAGTTGGTGAAAATTTAGTGACCTTTTGCAGTGGGTTCAAAGCTGCTGTTGTGGGGAACGTCCACAAGGAGGTAGCATTTCTCCATTCCCCAATCTGGGTACTAGGGCAGCAGATCCTTTCTGGAAGTCATTGTCCTAGGTTGTAAATTAGAATGGAATTGGCCAGGAGAAATCCCCATAAGTTTATGTCTCATTACTTCTTCTTGGTTTTGAAAAGTTTTTTAATCTGGGTAAAGTTTAGAATATTGTTTGTCCTAGGTGTACACAATCTGGTTCATTTGTACATTATGTATGTCTATTAATGTACAGATCCTCTTCCCATGTAAAATATATTACAGTGTTCCGTCGACCTCCCTTGCTATATGTTCGGTCTTTTTGATGCATGTATATAATATGTATTTGTCTATGTATAGTAACAGTAATCTTCGTTTCTCAATTTCCCCCCTCCTTTCCTTTCAGATGAGCATAGTTTGTTTTCTAAGCCTGTGAGTGTCTTTCTCTTTGGAAATATGTTCATCTGGGTCAGTTATTAGATAACGCCTATAAGTGATATCATAGGATATAGGACTTTTGCTTTCCGACTTAGCTCATGTTCTGTGATTAGCTCCAAGATCATCTATGGTGCCTCAAAGAGCAGTGTTTCATTGTTTTCCATGGCTAGTATTCATTGTGTACATGGACCACTTCTTCTTTATCCTTTCCTCTGTTGATGGACATTTTGCTTGCTTCACTGTCTTGTCTATTGTGAATAAGGCTGCAGTGCAGCTTTTGCAGCCCGGGTCTTCTTCTTTCTGGTCTTCTCAGGTGAGAGGCCCATTGGTGCGCCTGCTGGATTGAATGGTACCGCAATTTGTCCTTTTCCACGCAGCTCCTTTCTGTTCTCGTTAGTAGCGTTTAACCCTTTTACATCTCACCAGCAGCTAGAGGGTACACAGTTCTCTAAAACCTCGTCAGCATTTATTGTTTGTAGACTTTTTGCCAATGGTCAGTCGACTGGTGTGAGTTGAAAACTTTTTGTAGATTAGACTGCATGAGTCTAATACTTCCTGAGGCTGAGCTTTTATCCATTTTCCTTTCTTTAAAAAGAGAGTGAGTAAAACACCTCTTCATACTATCTTCGTGAACATGTTGCCTGTTTTGAATTATTTTATCCATTCCCTACCTCAGCACAATTTTGAGGGCAGGTGTCCTTTACAGCCCTGAGTCCTTGTGAATGGTAAGTGACCATTAGCTGTGGGTTAAAAGCTGCTCTTGCGGGAATCGGCCACAGGGCGGCAGCATTTCTCCTTTACCAAATCTGGTTACTAGGGCAACAGAGCCTTACTGGAAGTGGTGTTCTAGGTTGTAAATTAGAATGGAATGTGCGAGGAAAAAGCCCTTTCAGTTTATGTCTCATTACTTTTTGTTGGTATTTTCAACTTAATTTTTATTTTTTATCACAGCAAACTTGATTACAATGTTTTGTTTGTTCTAGGTGTGCAAGATGTGGTTCTTTCACACATATACATATATCTATTCTTCTTCGGATCCTTTTCCCATGTAGGTTATGACACAATGTTGAGTAGTCTTCTCTTGGTGTTGAGTAGGTCTTTGGTGATTATATATTTCACAAGTGTTTGTATCCCTCTGTTAACCTCAGTATGGTAATGTATCCAATCCTCACACCTTTCCATTTGGTGAACCATAAGTTTTTTAATGAATCTATGAAAGTGTTTCTCTATGGAAATATTTTTGTTTGTATCAGTTTTTAGGTAACACCTATATGTGATACGATAGGATATGTGTTTTTCGCTTTCTCACTTACTCCAAGTTGCGTGATTACTTCTAGACTCATCTATGGTGCTGGAGATGGCATTGTTTCATGTTTTTCACTAGCTCCTATTCCATCTGTACAGGTAGCAGTTCTTCTGTGTCCACCCATCTGTCGGTGGACTTTTTGGTTACTTCCATATCTTGGCTATTGTAATACTATGCAATGCAGATTTGCGTGCCTGTGTCCTTCCAATTCTGTCTTCTTAGTTTATAGATCCAGGAATAGTGCTGCTGGATCATACGGTAGCTCAATGTTTACCTTTGAAAGGCACCTCTATTCTGTTCTCCTTAGTGGCTCTTTCCTGGTTACGTCCCACTTAAAGTGGAGGGTATGTATTTCTTCCCAGCACCTTCAGGATTTATTCTTCGTAGTTTTTGCTGATGGTTATTCTGAGTGGTGTGAGCTGATACCTCTTTGTGGTTGAATTTGCATGTGTGTCATACTGCGTTGAAATTGAGCTTTTAAGACATGTCCTTTTTATTTTTCCAGCTGTGATTAGAGCTTATTTCCTCAAAGTGTTTTCTTAAAGTATGTGTCTCCATTTGAAATATTTTGGCCATTATCTCCCTCAAGACACTTTGAGGGCAGGTTTCATTTACAGCCTTGCAGTACTTGTTCATATGAAGTGACCATTAGCTCAGGCTTTAAACCTGCTTTTGCAGGTAACGGCCAGAGAGCAGCAGCCTTTCTACGTTCCCCTTGCTGGTACTAGGGAAACAGACCTACCGGCCAGTGGTGTTCTTCGTTTATAAATTAGAGTGCAATGTGCCCGGATAAACCCACAAATGTTGATGTCTCCTTGCTTTTGTTTGTTTTTAAATGTAATTTATATTTATTATTAGAGTAATATTCCATTGCGTACGTGGACCACTGCTTCTTGGTGCATTCCTCGGTTGATGGACATTTTCATTGCTTCCAAGTGCTGGCTAAGGTAAATCTTGCTGGCGTACAGGTTTGCCAGCCTGTGACTTTTTGATTCTCATTTTCTCAGGTGATGGGCCAAGCAGTGGTTGTGACTGATTGACTGGTAGCTCAATGTTTCCCTTTTCAAAGCACCTGCACTGTGTTTTCATTAGTGGCTCTTTACATGCCCCCCCTTCCAACCGAGGGTACGCATTTCTCCACACTCCCTTCACCGTTTATTTTTTGCAGCATTATTCCTAATGGCCATTCTGACTGCTGTGAGCTGATAGGTTTTTGTAATATGGGTATGCATGTCTTAAATTTTTTTTAAATTCATCATATTCCTACGCCTTTTTCTTTTCTCTTAAAAGAAAAAACCGTGAGTACAACATAGCTCTTGAAATTGTCTTCTTCGAAGGTTGCCCTCTTTTGAATTTTTTGGTCGATTTTTGACCCCAGAAATTTTCTGGTGGGCAGGTGTCATTTACAGAACTGCAAGTTGGTGAAAATTTAGTGACCTTTTGCAGTGGGTTCAAAGCTGCTGTTGTGGGGAACGTCCACAAGGAGGTAGCATTTCTCCATTCCCCAATCTGGGTACTAGGGCAGCAGAGCCTTTCTGGAAGTCATTGTCCTAGGTTGTAAATTAGAATGGAATTGGCCAGGAGAAATCCCCATAAGTTTATGTCTCATTACTTCTTCTTGGTTTTGAAAAGTTTTTTAATCTGGGTAAAGTTTAGAATATTGTTTGTCCTAGGTGTACACAATCTGGTTCATTTGTACATTATGTATGTCTATTAATGTACAGATCCTCTTCCCATGTAAAATATATTACAGTGTTCCGTCGACCTCCCTTGCTATATGTTCGGTCTTTTTGATGCATGTATATAATATGTATTTGTCTATGTATAGTAACAGTAATCTTCGTTTCTCAATTTCCCCCCTCCTTTCCTTTCAGATGAGCATAGTTTGTTTTCTAAGCCTGTGAGTGTCTTTCTCTTTGGAAATATGTTCATCTGGGTCAGTTATTAGATAACGCCTATAAGTGATATCATAGGATATAGGACTTTTGCTTTCCGACTTAGCTCATGTTCTGTGATTAGCTCCAAGATCATCTATGGTGCCTCAAAGAGCAGTGTTTCATTGTTTTCCATGGCTAGTATTCATTGTGTACATGGACCACTTCTTCTTTATCCTTTCCTCTGTTGATGGACATTTTGCTTGCTTCACTGTCTTGTCTATTGTGAATAAGGCTGCAGTGCAGCTTTTGCAGCCCGGGTCTTCTTCTTTCTGGTCTTCTCAGGTGAGAGGCCCATTGGTGCGCCTGCTGGATTGAATGGTACCGCAATTTGTCCTTTTCCACGCAGCTCCTTTCTGTTCTCGTTAGTAGCGTTTAACCCTTTTACATCTCACCAGCAGCTAGAGGGTACACAGTTCTCTAAAACCTCGTCAGCCTTTATTGTTTGTAGACTTTTTGCCAATGGTCAGTCGACTGGTGTGAGTTGAAAACTTTTTGTAGATTAGACTGCATGAGTCTAATACTTCCTGAGGCTGAGCTTTTATCCATTTTCCTTTCTTTAAAAAGAGAGTGAGTAAAACACCTCTTCATACTATCTTCGTGAACATGTTGCCTGTTTTGAATTATTTTATCCATTCCCTACCTCAGCACAATTTTGAGGGCAGGTGTCCTTTACAGCCCTGAGTCCTTGTGAATGGTAAGTGACCATTAGCTGTGGGTTAAAAGCTGCTCTTGCGGGAATCGGCCACAGGGCGGCAGCATTTCTCCTTTACCAAATCTGGTTACTAGGGCAACAGAGCCTTACTGGAAGTGGTGTTCTAGGTTGTAAATTAGAATGGAATGTGCGAGGAAAAAGCCCTTTCAGTTTATGTCTCATTACTTTTTGTTGGTATTTTCAACTTAATTTTTATTTTTTATCACAGCAAACTTGATTACAATGTTTTGTTTGTTCTAGGTGTGCAAGATGTGGTTCTTTCACACATATACATATATCTATTCTTCTTCGGATCCTTTTCCCATGTAGGTTATGACACAATGTTGAGTAGTCTTCTCTTGGTGTTGAGTAGGTCTTTGGTGATTATATATTTCACAAGTGTTTGTATCCCTCTGTTAACCTCAGTATGGTAATGTATCCAATCCTCACACCTTTCCATTTGGTGAACCATAAGTTTTTTAATGAATCTATGAAAGTGTTTCTCTATGGAAATATTTTTGTTTGTATCAGTTTTTAGGTAACACCTATATGTGATACGATAGGATATGTGTTTTTCGCTTTCTCACTTACTCCAAGTTGCGTGATTACTTCTAGACTCATCTATGGTGCTGGAGATGGCATTGTTTCATGTTTTTCACTAGCTCCTATTCCATCTGTACAGGTAGCAGTTCTTCTGTGTCCACCCATCTGTCGGTGGACTTTTTGGTTACTTCCATATCTTGGCTATTGTAATACTATGCAATGCAGATTTGCGTGCCTGTGTCCTTCCAATTCTGTCTTCTTAGTTTATAGATCCAGGAATAGTGCTGCTGGATCATACGGTAGCTCAATGTTTACCTTTGAAAGGCACCTCTATTCTGTTCTCCTTAGTGGCTCTTTCCTGGTTACGTCCCACTTAAAGTGGAGGGTATGTATTTCTTCCCAGCACCTTCAGGATTTATTCTTCGTAGTTTTTGCTGATGGTTATTCTGAGTGGTGTGAGCTGATACCTCTTTGTGGTTGAATTTGCATGTGTCTCATACTGCGTTGAAATTGAGCTTTTAAGACATGTCCTTTTTATTTTTCCAGCTGTGATTAGAGCTTATTTCCTCAAAGTGTTTTCTTAAAGTATGTGTCTCCATTTGAAATATTTTGGCCATTATCTCCCTCAAGACACTTTGAGGGCAGGTTTCATTTACAGCCTTGCAGTACTTGTTCATATGAAGTGACCATTAGCTCAGGCTTTAAACCTGCTTTTGCAGGTAACGGCCAGAGAGCAGCAGCCTTTCTACGTTCCCCTTGCTGGTACTAGGGAAACAGACCTACCGGCCAGTGGTGTTCTTCGTTTATAAATTAGAGTGCAATGTGCCCGGATAAACCCACAAATGTTGATGTCTCCTTGCTTTTGTTTGTTTTTAAATGTAATTTATATTTATTATTAGAGTAATATTCCATTGCGTACGTGGACCACTGCTTCTTGGTGCATTCCTCGGTTGATGGACATTTTCATTGCTTCCAAGTGCTGGCTAAGGTAAATCTTGCTGGCGTACAGGTTTGCCAGCCTGTGACTTTTTGATTCTCATTTTCTCAGGTGATGGGCCAAGCAGTGGTTGTGACTGATTGACTGGTAGCTCAATGTTTCCCTTTTCAAAGCACCTGCACTGTGTTTTCATTAGTGGCTCTTTACATGCCCCCCCTTCCAACCGAGGGTACGCATTTCTCCACACTCCCTTCACCGTTTATTTTTTGCAGCATTATTCCTAATGGCCATTCTGACTGCTGTGAGCTGATAGGTTTTTGTAATATGGGTATGCATGTCTTAAATTTTTTTTAAATTCATCATATTCCTACGCCTTTTTCTTTTCTCTTAAAAGAAAAAACCGTGAGTACAACATAGCTCTTGAAATTGTCTTCTTCGAAGGTTGCCCTCTTTTGAATTTTTTGGTCGATTTTTGACCCCAGAAATTTTCTGGTGGGCAGGTGTCATTTACAGAACTGCAAGTTGGTGAAAATTTAGTGACCTTTTGCAGTGGGTTCAAAGCTGCTGTTGTGGGGAACGTCCACAAGGAGGTAGCATTTCTCCATTCCCCAATCTGGGTACTAGGGCAGCAGAGCCTTTCTGGAAGTCATTGTCCTAGGTTGTAAATTAGAATGGAATTGGCCAGGAGAAATCCCCATAAGTTTATGTCTCATTACTTCTTCTTGGTTTTGAAAAGTTTTTTAATCTGGGTAAAGTTTAGAATATTGTTTGTCCTAGGTGTACACAATCTGGTTCATTTGTACATTATGTATGTCTATTAATGTACAGATCCTCTTCCCATGTAAAATATATTACAGTGTTCCGTCGACCTCCCTTGCTATATGTTCGGTCTTTTTGATGCATGTATATAATATGTATTTGTCTATGTATAGTAACAGTAATCTTCGTTTCTCAATTTCCCCCCTCCTTTCCTTTCAGATGAGCATAGTTTGTTTTCTAAGCCTGTGAGTGTCTTTCTCTTTGGAAATATGTTCATCTGGGTCAGTTATTAGATAACGCCTATAAGTGATATCATAGGATATAGGACTTTTGCTTTCCGACTTAGCTCATGTTCTGTGATTAGCTCCAAGATCATCTATGGTGCCTCAAAGAGCAGTGTTTCATTGTTTTCCATGGCTAGTATTCATTGTGTACATGGACCACTTCTTCTTTATCCTTTCCTCTGTTGATGGACATTTTGCTTGCTTCACTGTCTTGTCTATTGTGAATAAGGCTGCAGTGCAGCTTTTGCAGCCCGGGTCTTCTTCGTTCTGGTCTTCTCAGGTGAGAGGCCCATTGGTGCGCCTGCTGGATTGAATGGTACCGCAATTTGTCCTTTTCCACGCAGCTCCTTTCTGTTCTCGTTAGTAGCGTTTAACCCTTTTACATCTCACCAGCAGCTAGAGGGTACACAGTTCTCTAAAACCTCGTCAGCATTTATTGTTTGTAGACTTTTTGCCAATGGTCAGTCGACTGGTGTGAGTTGAAAACTTTTTGTAGATTAGACTGCATGAGTCTAATACTTCCTGAGGCTGAGCTTTTATCCATTTTCCTTTCTTTAAAAAGAGAGTGAGTAAAACACCTCTTCATACTATCTTCGTGAACATGTTGCCTGTTTTGAATTATTTTATCCATTCCCTACCTCAGCACAATTTTGAGGGCAGGTGTCCTTTACAGCCCTGAGTCCTTGTGAATGGTAAGTGACCATTAGCTGTGGGTTAAAAGCTGCTCTTGCGGGAATCGGCCACAGGGCGGCAGCATTTCTCCTTTACCAAATCTGGTTACTAGGGCAACAGAGCCTTACTGGAAGTGGTGTTCTAGGTTGTAAATTAGAATGGAATGTGCGAGGAAAAAGCCCTTTCAGTTTATGTCTCATTACTTTTTGTTGGTATTTTCAACTTAATTTTTATTTTTTATCACAGCAAACTTGATTACAATGTTTTGTTTGTTCTAGGTGTGCAAGATGTGGTTCTTTCACACATATACATATATCTATTCTTCTTCGGATCCTTTTCCCATGTAGGTTATGACACAATGTTGAGTAGTCTTCTCTTGGTGTTGAGTAGGTCTTTGGTGATTATATATTTCACAAGTGTTTGTATCCCTCTGTTAACCTCAGTATGGTAATGTATCCAATCCTCACACCTTTCCATTTGGTGAACCATAAGTTTTTTAATGAATCTATGAAAGTGTTTCTCTATGGAAATATTTTTGTTTGTATCAGTTTTTAGGTAACACCTATATGTGATACGATAGGATATGTGTTTTTCGCTTTCTCACTTACTCCAAGTTGCGTGATTACTTCTAGACTCATCTATGGTGCTGGAGATGGCATTGTTTCATGTTTTTCACTAGCTCCTATTCCATCTGTACAGGTAGCAGTTCTTCTGTGTCCACCCATCTGTCGGTGGACTTTTTGGTTACTTCCATATCTTGGCTATTGTAATACTATGCAATGCAGATTTGCGTGCCTGTGTCCTTCCAATTCTGTCTTCTTAGTTTATAGATCCAGGAATAGTGCTGCTGGATCATACGGTAGCTCAATGTTTACCTTTGAAAGGCACCTCTATTCTGTTCTCCTTAGTGGCTCTTTCCTGGTTACGTCCCACTTAAAGTGGAGGGTATGTATTTCTTCCCAGCACCTTCAGGATTTATTCTTCATAGTTTTTGCTGATGGTTATTCTGAGTGGTGTGAGCTGATACCTCTTTGTGGTTGAATTTGCATGTGTCTCATACTGCGTTGAAATTGAGCTTTTAAGACATGTCCTTTTTATTTTTCCAGCTGTGATTAGAGCTTATTTCCTCAAAGTGTTTTCTTAAAGTATGTGTCTCCATTTGAAATATTTTGGCCATTATCTCCCTCAAGACACTTTGAGGGCAGGTTTCATTTACAGCCTTGCAGTACTTGTTCATATGAAGTGACCATTAGCTCAGGCTTTAAACCTGCTTTTGCAGGTAACGGCCAGAGAGCAGCAGCCTTTCTACGTTCCCCTTGCTGGTACTAGGGAAACAGACCTACCGGCCAGTGGTGTTCTTCATTTATAAATTAGAGTGCAATGGGCCCGGATAAACCCACAAATGTTGATGTCTCCTTGCTTTTGTTTGTTTTTAAATGTAATTTATATTTATTATTAGAGTAATATTCCATTGCGTACGTGGACCACTGCTTCTTGGTGCATTCCTCGGTTGATGGACATTTTCATTGCTTCCAAGTGCTGGCTAAGGTAAATCTTGCTGGCGTACAGGTTTGCCAGCCTGTGACTTTTTGATTCTCATTTTCTCAGGTGATGGGCCAAGCAGTGGTTGTGACTGATTGACTGGTAGCTCAATGTTTCCCTTTTCAAAGCACCTGCACTGTGTTTTCATTAGTGGCTCTTTACATGCCCCCCCTTCCAACCGAGGGTACGCATTTCTCCACACTCCCTTCACCGTTTATTTTTTGCAGCATTATTCCTAATGGCCATTCTGACTGCTGTGAGCTGATAGGTTTTTGTAATATGGGTATGCATGTCTTAAATTTTTTTTAAATTCATCATATTCCTACGCCTTTTTCTTTTCTCTTAAAAGAAAAAACCGTGAGTACAACATAGCTCTTGAAATTGTCTTCTTCGAAGGTTGCCCTCTTTTGAATTTTTTGGTCGATTTTTGACCCCAGAAATTTTCTGGTGGGCAGGTGTCATTTACAGAACTGCAAGTTGGTGAAAATTTAGTGACCTTTTGCAGTGGGTTCAAAGCTGCTGTTGTGGGGAACGTCCACAAGGAGGTAGCATTTCTCCATTCCCCAATCTGGGTACTAGGGCAGCAGAGCCTTTCTGGAAGTCATTGTCCTAGGTTGTAAATTAGAATGGAATTGGCCAGGAGAAATCCCCATAAGTTCATGTCTCATTGCTTCTTCTTGGTTTTGAAAAGTTTTTTAATCTGGGTAAAGTTTAGAATATTGTTTGTCCTAGGTGTACACAATCTGGTTCATTTGTACATTATGTATGTCTATTAATGTACAGATCCTCTTCCCATGTAAAATATATTACAGTGTTCCGTCGACCTCCCTTGCTATATGTTCGGTCTTTTTGATGCATGTATATAATATGTATTTGTCTATGTATAGTAACAGTAATCTTCGTTTCTCAATTTCCCCCCTCCTTTCCTTTCAGATGAGCATAGTTTGTTTTCTAAGCCTGTGAGTGTCTTTCTCTTTGGAAATATGTTCATCTGGGTCAGTTATTAGATAACGCCTATAAGTGATATCATAGGATATAGGACTTTTGCTTTCCGACTTAGCTCATGTTCTGTGATTAGCTCCAAGATCATCTATGGTGCCTCAAAGAGCAGTGTTTCATTGTTTTCCATGGCTAGTATTCATTGTGTACATGGACCACTTCTTCTTTATCCTTTCCTCTGTTGATGGACATTTTGCTTGCTTCACTGTCTTGTCTATTGTGAATAAGGCTGCAGTGCAGCTTTTGCAGCCCGGGTCTTCTTCTTTCTGGTCTTCTCAGGTGAGAGGCCCATTGGTGCGCCTGCTGGATTGAATGGTACCGCAATTTGTCCTTTTCCACGCAGCTCCTTTCTGTTCTCGTTAGTAGCGTTTAACCCTTTTACATCTCACCAGCAGCTAGAGGGTACACAGTTCTCTAAAACGTCGTCAGCATTTATTGTTTGTAGACTTTTTGCCAATGGTCAGTCGACTGGTGTGAGTTGAAAACTTTTTGTAGATTAGACTGCATGAGTCTAATACTTCCTGAGGCTGAGCTTTTATCCATTTTCCTTTCTTTAAAAAGAGAGTGAGTAAAACACCTCTTCATACTATCTTCGTGAACATGTTGCCTGTTTTGAATTATTTTATCCATTCCCTACCTCAGCACAATTTTGAGGGCAGGTGTCCTTTACAGCCCTGAGTCCTTGTGAATGGTAAGTGACCATTAGCTGTGGGTTAAAAGCTGCTCTTGCGGGAATCGGCCACAGGGCGGCAGCATTTCTCCTTTACCAAATCTGGTTACTAGGGCAACAGAGCCTTACTGGAAGTGGTGTTCTAGGTTGTAAATTAGAATGGAATGTGCGAGGAAAAAGCCCTTTCAGTTTATGTCTCATTACTTTTTGTTGGTATTTTCAACTTAATTTTTATTTTTTATCACAGCAAACTTGATTACAATGTTTTGTTTGTTCTAGGTGTGCAAGATGTGGTTCTTTCACACATATACATATATCTATTCTTCTTCGGATCCTTTTCCCATGTAGGTTATGACACAATGTTGAGTAGTCTTCTCTTGGTGTTGAGTAGGTCTTTGGTGATTATATATTTCACAAGTGTTTGTATCCCTCTGTTAACCTCAGTATGGTAATGTATCCAATCCTCACACCTTTCCATTTGGTGAACCATAAGTTTTTTAATGAATCTATGAAAGTGTTTCTCTATGGAAATATTTTTGTTTGTATCAGTTTTTAGGTAACACCTATATGTGATACGATAGGATATGTGTTTTTCGCTTTCTCACTTACTCCAAGTTGCGTGATTACTTCTAGACTCATCTATGGTGCTGGAGATGGCATTGTTTCATGTTTTTCACTAGCTCCTATTCCATCTGTACAGGTAGCAGTTCTTCTGTGTCCACCCATCTGTCGGTGGACTTTTTGGTTACTTCCATATCTTGGCTATTGTAATACTATGCAATGCAGATTTGCGTGCCTGTGTCCTTCCAATTCTGTCTTCTTAGTTTATAGATCCAGGAATAGTGCTGCTGGATCATACGGTAGCTCAATGTTTACCTTTGAAAGGCACCTCTATTCTGTTCTCCTTAGTGGCTCTTTCCTGGTTACGTCCCACTTAAAGTGGAGGGTATGTATTTCTTCCCAGCACCTTCAGGATTTATTCTTCGTAGTTTTTGCTGATGGTTATTCTGAGTGGTGTGAGCTGATACCTCTTTGTGGTTGAATTTGCATGTGTGTCATACTGCGTTGAAATTGAGCTTTTAAGACATGTCCTTTTTATTTTTCCAGCTGTGATTAGAGCTTATTTCCTCAAAGTGTTTTCTTAAAGTATGTGTCTCCATTTGAAATATTTTGGCCATTATCTCCCTCAAGACACTTTGAGGGCAGGTTTCATTTACAGCCTTGCAGTACTTGTTCATATGAAGTGACCATTAGCTCAGGCTTTAAACCTGCTTTTGCAGGTAACGGCCAGAGAGCAGCAGCCTTTCTACGTTCCCCTTGCTGGTACTAGGGAAACAGACCTACCGGCCAGTGGTGTTCTTCGTTTATAAATTAGAGTGCAATGTGCCCGGATAAACCCACAAATGTTGATGTCTCCTTGCTTTTGTTTGTTTTTAAATGTAATTTATATTTATTATTAGAGTAATATTCCATTGCGTACGTGGACCACTGCTTCTTGGTGCATTCCTCGGTTGATGGACATTTTCATTGCTTCCAAGTGCTGGCTAAGGTAAATCTTGCTGGCGTACAGGTTTGCCAGCCTGTGACTTTTTGATTCTCATTTTCTCAGGTGATGGGCCAAGCAGTGGTTGTGACTGATTGACTGGTAGCTCAATGTTTCCCTTTTCAAAGCACCTGCACTGTGTTTTCATTAGTGGCTCTTTACATGCCCCCCCTTCCAACCGAGGGTACGCATTTCTCCACACTCCCTTCACCGTTTATTTTTTGCAGCATTATTCCTAATGGCCATTCTGACTGCTGTGAGCTGATAGGTTTTTGTAATATGGGTATGCATGTCTTAAATTTTTTTTAAATTCATCATATTCCTACGCCTTTTTCTTTTCTCTTAAAAGAAAAAACCGTGAGTACAACATAGCTCTTGAAATTGTCTTCTTCGAAGGTTGCCCTCTTTTGAATTTTTTGGTCGATTTTTGACCCCAGAAATTTTCTGGTGGGCAGGTGTCATTTACAGAACTGCAAGTTGGTGAAAATTTAGTGACCTTTTGCAGTGGGTTCAAAGCTGCTGTTGTGGGGAACGTCCACAAGGAGGTAGCATTTCTCCATTCCCCAATCTGGGTACTAGGGCAGCAGAGCCTTTCTGGAAGTCATTGTCCTAGGTTGTAAATTAGAATGGAATTGGCCAGGAGAAATCCCCATAAGTTTATGTCTCATTACTTCTTCTTGGTTTTGAAAAGTTTTTTAATCTGGGTAAAGTTTAGAATATTGTTTGTCCTAGGTGTACACAATCTGGTTCATTTGTACATTATGTATGTCTATTAATGTACAGATCCTCTTCCCATGTAAAATATATTACAGTGTTCCGTCGACCTCCCTTGCTATATGTTCGGTCTTTTTGATGCATGTATATAATATGTATTTGTCTATGTATAGTAACAGTAATCTTCGTTTCTCAATTTCCCCCCTCCTTTCCTTTCAGATGAGCATAGTTTGTTTTCTAAGCCTGTGAGTGTCTTTCTCTTTGGAAATATGTTCATCTGGGTCAGTTATTAGATAACGCCTATAAGTGATATCATAGGATATAGGACTTTTGCTTTCCGACTTAGCTCATGTTCTGTGATTAGCTCCAAGATCATCTATGGTGCCTCAAAGAGCAGTGTTTCATTGTTTTCCATGGCTAGTATTCATTGTGTACATGGACCACTTCTTCTTTATCCTTTCCTCTGTTGATGGACATTTTGCTTGCTTCACTGTCTTGTCTATTGTGAATAAGGCTGCAGTGCAGCTTTTGCAGCCCGGGTCTTCTTCTTTCTGGTCTTCTCAGGTGAGAGGCCCATTGGTGCGCCTGCTGGATTGAATGGTACCGCAATTTGTCCTTTTCCACGCAGCTCCTTTCTGTTCTCGTTAGTAGCGTTTAACCCTTTTACATCTCACCAGCAGCTAGAGGGTACACAGTTCTCTAAAACCTCGTCAGCATTTATTGTTTGTAGACTTTTTGCCAATGGTCAGTCGACTGGTGTGAGTTGAAAACTTTTTGTAGATTAGACTGCATGAGTCTAATACTTCCTGAGGCTGAGCTTTTATCCATTTTCCTTTCTTTAAAAAGAGAGTGAGTAAAACACCTCTTCATACTATCTTCGTGAACATGTTGCCTGTTTTGAATTATTTTATCCATTCCCTACCTCAGCACAATTTTGAGGGCAGGTGTCCTTTACAGCCCTGAGTCCTTGTGAATGGTAAGTGACCATTAGCTGTGGGTTAAAAGCTGCTCTTGCGGGAATCGGCCACAGGGCGGCAGCATTTCTCCTTTACCAAATCTGGTTACTAGGGCAACAGAGCCTTACTGGAAGTGGTGTTCTAGGTTGTAAATTAGAATGGAATGTGCGAGGAAAAAGCCCTTTCAGTTTATGTCTCATTACTTTTTGTTGTTATTTTCAACTTAATTTTTATTTTTTATCACAGCAAACTTGATTACAATGTTTTGTTTGTTCTAGGTGTGCAAGATGTGGTTCTTTCACACATATACATATATCTATTCTTCTTCGGATCCTTTTCCCATGTAGGTTATGACACAATGTTGAGTAGTCTTCTCTTGGTGTTGAGTAGGTCTTTGGTGATTATATATTTCACAAGTGTTTGTATCCCTCTGTTAACCTCAGTATGGTAATGTATCCAATCCTCACACCTTTCCATTTGGTGAACCATAAGTTTTTTAATGAATCTATGAAAGTGTTTCTCTATGGAAATATTTTTGTTTGTATCAGTTTTTAGGTAACACCTATATGTGATACGATAGGATATGTGTTTTTCGCTTTCTCACTTACTCCAAGTTGCGTGATTACTTCTAGACTCATCTATGGTGCTGGAGATGGCATTGTTTCATGTTTTTCACTAGCTCCTATTCCATCTGTACAGGTAGCAGTTCTTCTGTGTCCACCCATCTGTCGGTGGACTTTTTGGTTACTTCCATATCTTGGCTATTGTAATACTATGCAATGCAGATTTGCGTGCCTGTGTCCTTCCAATTCTGTCTTCTTAGTTTATAGATCCAGGAATAGTGCTGCTGGATCATACGGTAGCTCAATGTTTACCTTTGAAAGGCACCTCTATTCTGTTCTCCTTAGTGGCTCTTTCCTGGTTACGTCCCACTTAAAGTGGAGGGTATGTATTTCTTCCCAGCACCTTCAGGATTTATTCTTCGTAGTTTTTGCTGATGGTTATTCTGAGTGGTGTGAGCTGATACCTCTTTGTGGTTGAATTTGCATGTGTGTCATACTGCGTTGAAATTGAGCTTTTAAGACATGTCCTTTTTATTTTTCCAGCTGTGATTAGAGCTTATTTCCTCAAAGTGTTTTCTTAAAGTATGTGTCTCCATTTGAAATATTTTGGCCATTATCTCCCTCAAGACACTTTGAGGGCAGGTTTCATTTACAGCCTTGCAGTACTTGTTCATATGAAGTGACCATTAGCTCAGGCTTTAAACCTGCTTTTGCAGGTAACGGCCAGAGAGCAGCAGCCTTTCTACGTTCCCCTTGCTGGTACTAGGGAAACAGACCTACCGGCCAGTGGTGTTCTTCGTTTATAAATTAGAGTGCAATGGGCCCGGATAAACCCACAAATGTTGATGTCTCCTTGCTTTTGTTTGTTTTTAAATGTAATTTATATTTATTATTAGAGTAATATTCCATTGCGTACGTGGACCACTGCTTCTTGGTGCATTCCTCGGTTGATGGACATTTTCATTGCTTCCAAGTGCTGGCTAAGGTAAATCTTGCTGGCGTACAGGTTTGCCAGCCTGTGACTTTTTGATTCTCATTTTCTCAGGTGATGGGCCAAGCAGTGGTTGTGACTGATTGACTGGTAGCTCAATGTTTCCCTTTTCAAAGCACCTGCACTGTGTTTTCATTAGTGGCTCTTTACATGCCCCCCCTTCCAACCGAGGGTACGCATTTCTCCACACTCCCTTCACCGTTTATTTTTTGCAGCATTATTCCTAATGGCCATTCTGACTGCTGTGAGCTGATAGGTTTTTGTAATATGGGTATGCATGTCTTAAATTTTTTTTAAATTCATCATATTCCTACGCCTTTTTCTTTTCTCTTAAAAGAAAAAACCGTGAGTACAACATAGCTCTTGAAATTGTCTTCTTCGAAGGTTGCCCTCTTTTGAATTTTTTGGTCGATTTTTGACCCCAGAAATTTTCTGGTGGGCAGGTGTCATTTACAGAACTGCAAGTTGGTGAAAATTTAGTGACCTTTTGCAGTGGGTTCAAAGCTGCTGTTGTGGGGAACGTCCACAAGGAGGTAGCATTTCTCCATTCCCCAATCTGGGTACTAGGGCAGCAGAGCCTTTCTGGAAGTCATTGTCCTAGGTTGTAAATTAGAATGGAATTGGCCAGGA